>NW_026068100.1:2294098-2332518 GCF_014885135.2 Alexandromys fortis
GAAAAAAAAAAAAAAAAAAACCCAAGATGGATGGGGGAAAATGACTCCACTGCAGTGAGCTGTGGGTGATCTTCCCCAGAGGAGAAAGGACAATCTTCTCTTTCATGCGCCACTCTTTCTGCCTGCCGCTACTCTTCTTCTGGATGTCTACTGTGAAGGATGCAACTCTCATTGCGGCACTCGGGGAAACTTTACAGATCACATTGATGCTCATCAGAGATGCACAGCATCACAACGGAAATTGGCAAACTGGCTTTTTAGGATTCTTTTAATATGGTTATCAGGAAATTTCAAACTCATTACATGGCTGTTACATTGAATCTCTTCATGAATATCACCAGTTTTACTTCCCTTACCATATCTTCACAAGTGTAGAAAAATCGCACGCTTTTAACCCCAGACCTCGGGAGGCAGAGGCAGATGGATCTTTGTGAGTTCGAGACCAGCCTGGTCTATAAGAACTAGTTCCAGGATGGGCTCAAAGTTACAGAGAAACCCTGTCTTGAAACCCCACCCCCCAAAAAAAAAGAAAGAAAGAAAAAGAAGAAAAAGAAAAATTGCTTTGCATTTGTTAAATTACTTGCTTTTTTTTTCAAATATAAGATATATAGCATGCTTTTCCATGAACATCAAATTGACTGGCTTTCCAAGAGCTCTTTCAGGTGAAAGGTGGAAGAGGTTCAGGTTCTGGGGATCTGCCCATATTTCCTTGGACGCTCTTGGTCTATTGTCTGTCTTTTCTGTGTGCCTTTACTAGCCATGAGTCTGTTAGCACTGTGATTGTATCACTAATTCGTTCACTATTAGTATTGCTAATTCATCCTTTCTGCTTTTTATTCTGCTCATCTTGCATGAAATCAAACACTCCCTGTGCCAGCCTACAGCACCTAGACAGCTACGTAGCATCGCTGCTCTACAGACCTGCTCCATCTGTGCAGTCAACAAGAGGCAAACAATGTGCCTTTAACTTGTACTTTCATCATTTCCTCCTGGATTTTTAAAAGAAGATTGAATACCTAGATGAGGCTTGGACCTCTCCTCTTCCCATTTCCAGACATGTCTATCTTTCCCTCTATCTTCAACTAAACATTCTCCTTTCCCCCGTGTTCTGGACACCTGGGTTTGGATTTGTACACTGTGTCTGTCTCTGGAATAGGTTCTGGCACATGCGCACCACTGGATGGTAACCATTCCTGTTTAGGTTATAACGGAAGTGGATGCTCCATGCCTCTTGTTCAACTGTTCCCCAGCATCTATCACGGTTCACACTGTTTCAGACATTGACTGTCTGTGTAGTCCTCCTTGGCAGGTCACTCAGTCTAGGGTTTTAATCTGCCTGGCTGGTCAGTAATCCAGGGTCCCTGAGAGGCGCTATCTGAAAGACATGGGCGGGAGAGAGGAAGAAGGCCATGCTAGGTTTGTCAGAGCCTCCGTTTATTTAAGTCATGGTTACAGCTTATATAGCCCCTGGATGAGGAATTTGGGGGGCAGGGGCATGGGCAGGAAGGGATCTTGCAGCATGATCCCAAGGTCGTTGACCAGGAGGTTATGATAGGTCAGGTCAGATTCCTTGATTCCCCCGCCAGGAAGTCACAAGTTGACACACCTAGTTCTATAGATAGTTGGAAGGTGGGGCAGGTTCCATTAACAGATAGCTCTCTATTAACAGATAATTGGGTGTGGGATAGGCTCTGTCAATTTTGGGGGGAAATGGCTCCTGACATGCCTGCACTCTGTTGTTTTCTGCTTCCTGTGGATGTACCTTTCCAGTCTAATTCTTTGTCTCCTGACTTGAAGTGTCAGAACTCTTGAGCACTCTTCATGGGATGCTCTGTTCCCATGCTCTCTCTTTATGCCTTGGCTTCAACTGCAGCCCCTAGACAGATGACTCACAAACACAACCTCCGCATACCTCAGACCCACATTTCCTGTGACACCTCGCAGTTGATGTCTGAAGACAGCTCAAGCTCATTAGATCAAGCTGGACTCGTTATTTCTCCTCCTCTTCAAGCCTGGTTCATTTAGAATAGGCTGTTTGGAGGAGCCCTGCCCTTTCACCTTCAGAAAGGTCACAGTTGCTTTGCAGTCTGACAGCCCTTCCAGCCTCCTTGGATTCTTTCCTCAATAAATCTATTTCACATTTAATTTCATCTTGCTGTCTGTTTTTTTTTTTTTTTTTTTGGATGAACACACACTCAAACAAAAATCTTAATTAGAGGATAAGGTAACAAAGAACAAAAGCATTTTAACAAGACTTCACAAAGCTCCAGTCTTCTGTTTTTACAGGAAAGAATGTGGAGCCTTAGAAAGGTTGAATTGGGATGAAAATGAACAAGACATCACATTTACAGTTCATAGGTGTAACCTCTGCCTTTCTGCCCCATTTGTCTCCCTGCTGGTGAGTATAAACAGCTCTCTCAGAAACACAGAGTAGGCTTATTCTAAACAAACTTTAGACATCTTAAAGGGTAATTTTAACAAAAACTATAGCGATATATAGCATACATATAGAAGCTGGGGAATGTTCCTGTATAACATAATTTTGCAAAGCAAATGTATCTGTGTAATATCCTTCTGTAATAAGATATGAATACCACCTACACTGACAAATACTCTTTGGATGTTCTGCTAGGTCACAGCAACTCCTTACTCTCTAGGAAGCCTCATCCCCGAGGTCCAAAACTGCAAACTCACTTATGAAGTAATGAAGTCCATTAAAAAAAAACTAAGAAGCCATAGTGCTCTAACAAAGTAGTTTATTTACTATAAAGCTAACCCACCATGAAAACCTCTGAACTACTTTAATCATGTTTCACTGCTGGAGCTAGCTGTATTCTGATGTGATAGCATTTTGTAAAAAAGACATTGACCCCTTTGCCAGAAATTGGGAGTGCTTACTTTGGAAAAGATACTTATATCTCTAAGATTTTTCATCATCTATAAAATGAGACTAATAATATTAATAATAATAATACTAACATCATTGCACGATTCCAATATATACATGTAATATTAATATATTAACATGCATTAATATAGATTAACATAATGTATGCATTCATATATTACTCCACTAAAATATATTCTACTTTATTAGTATATTAATATGCTAATGTAAATATATATAATGGTGGTATATAATGTAAATATGTAGTATGGTACATATGATAATATAATAAGATACATAATATAAACATGTGATGTGGGATTCCCCTCTGTATGCTGTGAATACCATTGGTTAATGAATAAAGAAACTTGCTTGGCCTGATAGGGTAGAGTAGAGCTAGGTGGGGAAAACTAAACTGAATGCTGGTAGAAAGAAGGCAGAGTCAGAAAGAAGCGATAGAGCTGCCACCGGAGACAGACACGTTGAAATTTTGCTGGTAGGCCACAATGTCATGGTGATACACAGACTAATGGAGATGGGTTAAATTAAGATGTAAGGGTTAGCCAATAAGAGGCTAGAGCTAATAGGCCAAGCAGTGATTTAAATAATCTAGTTTCTGTGTGATTATTTCAGTGCGGAGCAGCTGGGAACCAACAAGCAGCCTCCTACAACAAATATGTACGAATATAACAGAGAACAATGTTAACATATATAAAGTTATACTATGATGCGTAATACACAACCTCATTTTAATGAATGCTAGTTTTGTGGTAGCACTCTGTACAAAGCATACTGAATCCATTTCAGGGACACTGACTTAGTGACCTAAGCATCCTCGGATAATTGGCAGATTTTGAGCATTTCTGTTTCCTCTCTTCTAAGGATAGGTAAGGAAGAATTGATGAGCTGTTTCTTAAAGTACAGAGCTCTGCATATGAAAATATTAAAGATACCTTTTAAATATAGAAGGTAGATATTTTTGTTTGTTTCGAAACAGAGCAGTGAAAAGACAGCTTTCTATTCTTTTAAGAGATTGTCCTCTAGAAAGAATAAATATTATACTGACTTTTTAAATCCCTCAAGAATATTTGGATTAAATTCTGATATGAAAACCGTTTTCTTTACCATGTAAAGAGATGTTTAGATAAAATATATTGAAAAATAATCAAAAGCAGATTCTTGTACGAATATGAGAGACTAGAGTTAATATCCACCAAGCTGTGCTCGCCTTTCTCTGTCTATCTCTGTTTCTTTATCTTTGGGTTATTGTCTTTGTCTCTCCATCTCTGACTCACTGTCTGTCTCTCTCCTGGTAGCATATTGCTAGTTAAAAATGGAAAATGTGTGCTTCAAAAGAGCCTGGAATCTTGGGATCTAGTTCCTCTCCTGCTGTCTAGGTAACTATATGGGTAAGTCTTGCTACATTTTAAGGTTTAATTTCCTTCCTCATAAAGTGAAGTTATTAGCTCAATAATTTTGTGATGTTGTTGAGCACATCACTTTTTATAAGACCTTTCAATGAAACAATTAAAATATATAAACATATATGTTAATTACTAATGGGATAAATTTTTGGAGCATGTGACTGATATAAAAAAAAGTACCAAAGATAAAAACTTACTTTGTCAGTCTTCCTCCCTCTCTCTCTGGTGGCAGATTTTCAAATACGATTGAGAAAAAGGGACCATAGATACTAACAAAACAAGAAAACAATGGTTTATAATGCTGAATTATCCTTTTATTTCTAAATACAGCTTGGACCCAAGAGTCCTCAATTAGGAGTCAGAACAGGCAGCATAAAACAGCCAGAAATGTGATTTTAATTGCTGTTCTCATAGTTAGAAATGTGAAGTCTCATTGCCATTTTACCCCATCAGATGGTCTGGGAGATACAGAGATTCGGCATAGCCATTATTCTCATCAAATTGTTTAACTCTGCGAATCTTTAAGAGAGACTGACCCAAAAGCCTAATTGGTTGAAGCAGGGACAGCTTCATAATACTTTGAAACAACTTGACACTTGTAATTAATTAGAGAAGAATCCAGACAGAACACGGAACCTTATTTAGAAAGAAGAGTTGAAAGTTTTCTAAATCAAATTATGTCACAGTTAACTTTATTCACAATAAGGTTATGCAATGTAACTATTGAATCAATAGTTCTAATGAAAGTGTTACTGGCTTCCCAGTACAGTTGTGCACTGGATGAAGCAGGCTAATGTAACCAGACATGGCTCCAGGATGCTGCAGCTAGCTGTGGTGTGTAGAGGGACCACTGAGCAATCCAGGGTGCATCAACTAACCCAAGGAGATGTATGTATGCCAAGTCCAATTGCTCAGGCAAATCCCAGTTTTTCTATGCAGATTCTCTCTGCTAATGTCTGATTGACCAAAGTCAATCATATGACCGAGTTCACAGCTCAGGTTCTCAGAAGCATAGTTCATTTATCTTAAGACTATGATAATTAACATTGTGGATATGCAGTATTTCAGTAATAGAGTAAAGAAGATGGGTTATCAGTTTTCTTTAGGACAATTTGACTTATATGTGTCAGAGTAGAGAGGGAGACAAAGGCACGAAAGGTTTCTTGGGGTTGGGGAAGAGAAGCAGAGCTCTGAGGCAGTCGATACCTTATTTCTGTTGTCACTGCTGAAATAATTTCTTCAACTCTACATTACTAAGACAACAGTACTTCTGACAAATTTTACAGGCAAATTGTTATGCACCACCAGCAATGACTTTGATGTTACTATATCTCATAATAAATTCTTACCTTATGTGACCTAACAGTGGCATCTGAGACTATTGGACACTATCTTCAGAAACCTATCACATGGATCCATCCAACTCCAAGCAAAAACTGGGAAAACAAGGTGTCCATGTCTCTACAGGAATGATCTATGTCTTCTCCCAAGGTTCTCAAAGACGATCTGGGGCTGTTAAGTTCCACAATTATGGGTTGCACATCCCTGTGTCTTCCATATACAGATGCTGTTACCTGAAGTTGAAAAGCCTTTAAAATAGGGATGGAAGTAAATGAATACAGGGAGAAGAGAAAACAAAGAGTGGCCGTTCGTAGGACGGCCGGTAATTAGGAGACTCTGTAGTGTGGGCTCCATGCACTAACGACCTGAGCAAGTGTGGTTCAAACATTTGTGCGCAGAGGCTGGATCTGAAAGATAGGAGCCATAAGAATAGCACCCACCAGATAGGATTGTTTTGAAGACAAAATTAATATGTATGAGGCACTGAGAACAGAGCTTGGCACATGGAAAGCCCAGTAAGTGTCGGTCATTATTATTTCATGAATGGAACACAAATTCTAAATAATATAGAACTGAAAGTAAAAGTGATAGTAAATTTATAAAATTTTAAAGCCCCTCTCATATAAAGCCCAGCGCAATGAGGAAGTCTTCCTGTTAATGTGCTTTATCACTGGTATTACAGAAACAAATAGGCATCAAACAAAAGAAAAGTAAAAACAGAAATGTTTTTACTTTGCACATGTGGCCCTTTGGCTAGAAGTGAAGATTTGTTTTGAAAGTGGATCCAGGGAAAGGGAGTACAGCCGCTGAGTGGGTGCACTTGGGACACAGTTGGAATCGCACACCACATTGCTTTCTTGAAACTGTTTAGTGTCAAGGGACAGTACTGAGGGTCCTAAGCCCATGAACTAGAGGCTTCCTCAAACTCAGCCCCCCTCCCCCCCACCCTGCTGCCATGAGCCTCAGTGATAGAAGCCTTTATTCCTGTCTGTCATGGGGTGTTACCCCTGCTGCCTCCTTTGTCTCTGTGACAGCCAATACAGCCAACTGAACCAGGGTGGCTTTCCAGTTATGTGGTGTGCTTGCTTGCAGCTACTACTTGTGACAAATGTGGTCTTGAATGAGTGGGTGGGGCTTTGAAAACACTGGGGGTGCATGGGGAGGACACTGATAAATTTCCTGAATGCAATTCGGGTGAAATGGCATAGGAGGTTAATTGTCTGATTTATTTAAAGGCTTTTAGCTGCTATACAGAAGAAATTACCACCCTAAACACAGCCCCAAATTACTCTCGGAACACTAAGTGATAAAATCAGAATTGGGTCACAGCGGCCTGGCTTTTCAGAGAACAATCATTTCCAGGGGGAGAGGTCAGAGCTTTTCGAGCAGAGGTGAATGAGTTGGGACAGTTGGCTGCTAACTTTGACTTTGAGTCAGGATATTACAAGGATTGACCCTTGTAAATGTTCCTGAGGAAGAGACCAGCCAGAAACTTCTCCTGTTGAACTAAGGAAAACATCAGCCAGCTTCACATTGGTAAGGTACAACTTCTGAACAGGCCTTTAAAAGGCTTCGGGCCCCCTCTCACCCTCCCCCAACCTTATCAACTGCTTCCTCCCCCTTTGCATTCCCCTGGGTGAATTCCTTAGTCTTTATCTCTCCCTTTTCTTTCATTTGCCTGTTTATCTCAAAAATCCTTTAATAGCCCAGAGTGAAGCAATTCCCACGCCGGGAAAGGCTGGGAGAACTTACACTGGAAAGACAGACAGACAGGCATCCTAGTAGCCCCAGAGTAAACACGCATTACTGTGTCTGCTGCAGCAACTTCCCGAGGCCTCCCCTTTAGGAGTGCCCAGCCCTACTAGTTATTATTCTGGTGATTTGGGATAAATTACTTTAATTCTTATAGCCTTACTTTTCCAATCCGTAAATCTGGCATAATGCTTCATTGGGTTGAAGGTTAGAGAGAAGGAGCTTGCAAGCAAGGAGTGTGAGCCGTTTGTTGTAGCAGCGATAATAACACCTATGTTATGCAGGGAGAGGAATGTTGGCCAGAAGGAAAGATAAACAGTACTAATGAAGATGAAGACGAATAAGAAGCATAAAATTGCTAAAAGTGGGGGGATATGGGTACCAGTTGGATGTGAAGGGCCACAGAGAAGCCACTGGTGTCCTAGGAGTTCCTGATTTTGGTATCTGATGCAGCTGTTGGCCGAGAGCGGAAATTCAGAGCAAATATCTGCTTTAGATCTTTGGTATTGATATTTCCTATAAAATATTCAGGCAAAGATGCTTAGAAGGTGATTTGGAACCTAAGTAGACAAAAGTCAGCAAATTTTAACAAATGTTTGCTAACCGCATGGACTGTTATGTAATGTGCAAAGTGATAGAAATAATGTTTACTTTATTGTTTTCTAATGGAGAAATATATGAAAATAAATGGACATATTGAATAACCACATAAGCTCTGGTAAGGACAATAAAAGATACGGTTGGAGTATCTGGTATCAGAACAGAGCTGTGATGAGGGTGAATTGGAGGTGGTGGAAGTATTGCACTCCCAGAGTGTCTCTGCTGTGGACTGCGGACATGGAATGGAATCCTTGCTGCTTGCCTTTCAATCCCTAGTTCTTGGAGCTGTGTCTGCATGTGGTAGTATGTCTTCTACAGCTGCGGAATAACTTATTGAAAGAACAACAAAAATAGTCTCATTGTGACTGTTCATAGAATGTACACTGGAGATCACAGAAACCTGGTCTTTAAAGTACTATGCTGAAAAAAATGTCAAATTTCTGCAGAGAATAAATATTAAGAGGATAAGAAAGATAACGTGATAATTAGGAATGTGTTTGGCGACAGGTAATAGGAAAACTTGACTGGGGTAGCTTACACTAATAGAAGGTGTTTTGTTTTGTTTTGTTGACACCTTTTAGAGACAAGCTTTCTCTATGTAACGCAGGTTTTTCTCAAACTTAACCTCTGTTGGCCTTTGGAGAGCTGGGATTATGAACTTGTGACACCACATTGAGCAGGTGGTTTTTTGATGTTGCTGTTGTAATTTTTTTTCCCACAAAACAATGGAGAGTTAGCTGGGACCTAGGAAGATAAGTGCAACGACGTTCAGTTTTTCCTTTCTGTTGCTATTTCCCTGTGGCCTCAGAGGAGAGGCTCCAGTCATCATTTCAAGCTCAGCAAAAGTAATGAAAAAGAGGCAGCAGTGATGTCTATGTCTTGTAGAAATAGGGTAGAATATGGAATTGCTAAGAACTGTTGTCATATGGCTATCAACTGCAGAGAGGTAATTTAGGAGAAGGGATTGGAGCATTTGACAGATAGCAACTATCTGCTACATTAAACAAGAATCATGTCTTCATGTGGATGGCTGTGGAGGGGAGGAAAGTTACTTTGCTTTGGAGAGAGCATTGATGGGTCGCCCTACACAGTACATGTATGGGCAGCGCTAATTGGACTTAGTCGGTTATAAAACAAAAGAAGGAGGAGGAGGAGGAGAAGAAGATTTGAGAGAGAAAGTTTCAAGGAGGCAAATTGGCAAGCAAATCAAACATCGCCAAGTTTGAGAAAGATGAGCTCTGAAAAGAGCTTATGGATTTGACATTTCCAAGGGCAGAGACCTTGCCCGTTATGCTCTGAGCTGTATTCCAGGCACCTGCTCCAGCACCAGAAACAGAGTAGGCAATTAATCACTGACTAGGGAAATTAATCTGCCTGTGGTGTATTAGATGTATTGCATGCATAAAGGTCTATATTGATCATGCAGTATAAATTAAATTCTAATTTTCTCTAAGTAAATACTTTCTGGAAAGAGTGAGCATCTAGAGAGTTATCCTCATATGCACATTAGAATCCAGTTAAGAGGAATAGACTACAGCTTATAAAAGATTGCCCCAAAGCTCAATGGAGCAGAGTAAAGGAACTTTCTGGAAGAACTTGTTTATTTTAATAGTTGCTCTTAGTAGATATAGGCATTGTTTAGTCATAAGAAAGTTGTTTATGTAATAGTTGTAACTATTAGTTTATAGTTATAAGGAATATTTTTAAAATTCCATCTTTAATATGATAGAAAATTCCTAAAGTATTTAGTTTAGCCAACATGTTCAATAAATATATTTCAAAGTCTTATAGAATTTACAGACCTCATTTAAAATTTTTCCCATTTTATTGGATTCTCTCAAAAATATTGAAGGTAACTATAGAACGTGTCATTGACCTTTCCCTAGCCCTTCATTTTGCCATTGGAAAAACTCAACATATTTTAAATAATTCATTCACATCGCACAAGTAGTAAGGGACTGAACGAGGGTGGGACACAAGTTTTAATTCCCAGTTCTGAGTTCTTTACCTAATATAGTTTGCATCTAAATACAAGGAATTAAGTTTTGTGTAATTGTAAAACCCTGTGACTTAAAACTCGTGGCTACAAGTGGAGAAAGCATATTTTATCTTGGTAGGTAAACTGACTTAAATATTTTACATTTTTTCTTTGCTTGTCTGTTTTTTGAGGGATGCAAGGGAACCATGGTGATGGGGACAACCTCAAGGAGTCTGGAATTGGTCCTCGAGCTCTGTAGATTGAGTTTGGGTCATCAGACTTGGTGACAAGTTCCTTTACTTAGAGTCATCTCTCTGGTTCTTGGTTAATGGATTCTCATAGAGATCCCTTGTCTTTGCAGAGACCAGTAAGAACGATGAGAGCAGAAAGTCTACCTTTGCCAAGTTTATCTCTTCCAGGAATACAGTGTTTGAAGAGGCGTGAAGGTCGAGTAACTGCAGTAACTTGGTTTTACCATTGGGGAATCACAAAGTTTAACTTCCTTTCAGTTTATTACATCCTCTGAATGTGGCTGAGCATTGTCTGTGAATTATTTTACTTGAGAATGAGGACAAATTTTATACAAGAGGTAAGTAAGGTGACTTGATCTCATTAGAGCCTGATTAGAATGCTTCCTGGAGAGCATATCTTCCTTATAGCTTTTGTGAGTGAGTGAGTGAGTGTGTGTGTGTGTGTGTGTGTGTGTGTGTGTGTGTGTGTGTATGTCTATATTTTTCACACAGAATCCTGCTATGTAGCCTGGGCTGCTCTCTTGAACTCATGATCCTCTTTCCACATCCTAGAGAGTGTTGGAACTATAGGCCATGCCACGCTGGACCTGTATCTCAATTTCAACTTTGAACTTTATCTGACTTCCCTCTATTTGCAATATTCTGCTCATTGCCATGAGCAACTAACACTTGTCCCTGAGTCTTTTTTTTTTCTTGTTTGTGGTGGGGAAGTATTGAGCTGTTTCCTTGGATCCTTCAAGTCTACCTCATCTTTGACCTGTGACATGGTAACACATGTACCTTCTTAAGAAAAACAGCATAAATGCTATCAGCCATTTGATTCGACGATGAAATCTAACTTTGCAGGCCTCGAGGCTGGACACACAGTTCTGAGATGTGGAGAAGGTAAATGAGAACTGCTGACCCAGGTGAGCAGTGGAACCCAGGGACTCACATGTCACTAGGTGACTCTGTGTGCTCCGAGGAGCTTTGCAGGTGAACTTGTGCATCCTGGAGATAGCACAGCTGTGTT
This sequence comes from Alexandromys fortis, assembly GCF_014885135.2. Lineage (NCBI taxonomy): Eukaryota > Metazoa > Chordata > Mammalia > Rodentia > Cricetidae > Alexandromys > Alexandromys fortis. The sequence continues at coordinate 2,305,344 of NW_026068100.1, forward strand.
CACATCTATGGCTCGTGTTTGGCCCGCCGCAGTGACACTCCAGAAGTGTGCCTCTTGAGAACTTGTTAATAGTTTATCTGAAACTGCTTTTGAATCAGCTTATTAATATTTTTTAGATTTATTTTATACCTTTCCTCCAGGGTGTAGGGTTGCGTGATTTTATTCATGCAGCAAACTGTTCTTCATGTTGTCTGTGTGTCAGCTGCTGGCCCCCAGGATGGAGAGATGGACCAGGCACTACCTTTCCAATTAAGGAATTTATAATCTAAAAGGAAGGTAAGACACATAAATTATGGAAGGGAAAGAAGTATGGTATAGGAATATTTATTAGTAATATTTTACATGTGAGTATATTTAGTGAAAAATAAGATGAAGAAACCATTAAGAGGATTAAGAAGATACAAGAAGGGTGGCCAAGAAGAAGAAACTTTCAGCAGAATGTAGTACACTCACATTCTGCATTGATGACCAGTTTCATTTGCAGAATTCTTATTTTGGAAATGAACAATTGCATGGCTGACATTCTGACAAGATGATCTTGTCATAAAGATATGGAGAATTTATTCAAAGGCAAGCATAATTCCTGGGGCTTGCCAGGTGACAAAATTCAGCCACTATAAACTGATGGATTTTTTTTTCCTAGCTCATGGTCCCTCATGTTTTGAGGACCACTACACAAATTTTTGTCAGTAAACTTGGGAATCATACAGATAACTTAGAAATACTAAAAATACAAACTAAAATCATGAAAAATATCATAACAAGGAGAACTTCAAATGTCTTAGGGAGATTTAACCCCCTGAGCTCTCCAAAGGGAAGCCATCTATGCGTGAGGCCTGTGATTGACATTTGATGTAACTTGAGGAGGACAAGAGCTGCAATCGTTCCAGCCACCAGGATGATATCTTCAGATTCTTTTCCTCTAAAGACACGATGCTGTGGAGCCTAAATTCTGAAGAGTAAGATGTAGGATTAAAATCTGTGAGTGTCAGTATCTCTTGCACCAAATAGTCTTTAAAAATGGTTGTAATGAAAGTAGATACATATTAGATGGATATGTCTTCAAGATTGACTTATCTACTACTTCTTGTTCCTCTGAGAATTAAAAGACAAATCTATTATGAATTTGTTAAAAACCTCTTACTCCCAAGGACTTTGTTAAACACTTGGCATTAACAGAGAACCTGATGTAGATTATAAGTAGCATTTTCTTACTAATCTAGTTGGTAAAAAGTAGTAACAGCTTTATTTAAAATAAGTTTTCAAAAAGTGAATAGATTTTTCAGATGTCTGAGATAAGTTTTAGTACAGAAATTTGAAGACCTACCAAAGTTCTTTTTCTGTAGGTCCTACAAATAAAATTGTGCAATTAATTTATCTGTACATTGAGAATGTATTGCCATCCGAAAAATTACAGGTGTATGGAATCAGAGGAGAAATGCTCTATTAATTCATCAAAAGGCAATGTTGTTCTCTTTTTCCTTCCTGCCCAATTTGTCCCCAACAGCTTTTCTTTTTCCAACGACCAACCTAATGTGTGATGTTACTGCAAGAAGTTGTCGGGAAGGCAGAGAACCCCAAGAGGTGGAGACTTTTGCTTTTAAAGAGCATGATATCCTACTTGAAAGAAAATTAAGATTTGAAAAGAATTTGAAACTGTTAGAAATTATTTCTGCCTCTCCGCTGGCAGAAATAATTCCAATCACCAAATCAGACAGAATTAAAGATGCCCATATTTAATGCAATGCTCCCGGGTGGGACCCGGAAAGCATGGAGAAGGGAAGAAGAGAGAGAAGAGGAGACCACGGGGAAACCGGAGAACACAGGTTCATTCTAGGGAGGCAGTGTAAGTAGACTGTGTGGGAGTGGTCTTGACCTTCCCTGGGGAGGGACTACCGTTTGGCGGGCCCTCTCGAGGAGGTGGAGTTTGGACCAAGGCAACTCCCAGGAGAGGGGGCTTGAAATAGAACTTTCTGCCCAGTATTCCAAAGATGGGTGCCAGGTGCTGGGATGAGGCCCCCGACTATAATAGTCCAGACTCTTTGTATAAAGGGGTGTTAGGGAGCTGGGGTGATGCTTTTGACCAAACATTCCAGGCTTTTTGGATAATGGGGTGCCAGAAAGCTGAGGTGAAGCCCCTCAACCAAACACTTTAGACTCCCTGGATAAAAGGGTGCTGGCTCAAGTCTGGCTGCTTTCTGTTGTCATGGGAGACATGGGAGTGGGGAGAGCTGGGAGTTGGTGGGCTCATGCTCAGTGAGAAGCGTGGCTGAAGCAGCATCTGGTTTACTGTCATCCTGGAGTCTCCAGGCAGCTGTTTCTTGAGGGAGATAGGAAGGCAGGTGGCTAGGAGGAAAAAAAAATATTGTTATTATTGGCGCTATGAATGCATCTGTAAGAGAACTGGAACAGATTTACATCTTGGTGTCATAGCAAAAAGGCTATTGCTTTAGGTTAAAAGGTGTGCACATTTTAGAAGACAAAGGGAGTTAGACAGTCTAAACCTCTAAAGATACACTTGAAACCTGTTAGTCGTGGACTATGAAGCCTGTTAAAGAAATATTCCTAACAGAAACCTCAGCTTATGATTTATAATAGACTGCCTTACTCAGCGTGCATGAATGGCGTGGAGGTTCTGGATTCCTACCCCAACATCACTAAAACAACCAAACAAATGAACAAACAACACAAAGTATAAAAGACCTGCATTAATAAAATGTTTTTTAATCATTATTATTTTTTAATAGTTTATTTAACTTTATTTTATGTGCATTGGTGTGAAGGTGTCAGATCTGGGAGTGGAGTCACAGATAGTTGTGAGCTGCTATGTGGGTGCTGGGAATTGAGCCTGGGTCTTCCGGAAGAGCAACCAGTGGTCTTATCTGCTAAGCCATCTCTCCAGCCCCCTAATAAAATGTTCATATCTCATCTTTTCTAAAATGATTCTCCATATTTTTATTGTTCTCTGCTCATTCACCTATACCAAGAAGAGATCACTTAGTTGCAGCTATTCTGTTGGTACAGTGTTGGCTGTAAATACTTCCACGTTGTGATGGAGAGGCAGAGAGAAGAGGGAACATTTACATTTTAATCCCTTTTGCAACCTTCTTCTGAGTCTTAATTCTGAGCTGTCTCTTCCCTTCAGAATTTAGGAATGCACCGAAGTGAAGGCACCTTTGGGCTTCTACCAGGGAGGGCTGTGGGCTTCTAGGGTTTGAACTTTTTCCTCCTTGCCTCCTGGAGAATGGTTTGTGCAGACTGCAAAGCCGGCAGAGGCCAGAGGCCGGCTTTTGGCTCCCTTCCCCCCACCCCTTCCAACTCATCACATCCTTATATAATCCAAGAAAAATCTGCTTTTGGTTAGGATGCAGTGGAAGGCAAAGTAAACTTTTTTTTTCCCCCTACGTTAAATGTTCCAAGTTTGTACGAAAGTTCTGTCAAAGCAACTAGCTAAACGGAGGCAGCTGGAAGTCATTAGGGAAACTTGCTGTGGACGCTGATTAAAGCGGGGTGGAATTTGCTCTCTCCCCCTCTCTCTTTTTATAGTACCCTAAGCAAGTTAGTGTTCCTTCTGAAATTCGAATTAGTCCTCTGACTGTGAGGGCTGGAGAAGTATTCTATTCCTTTATAACTGGATCCCACTCCCCTCATTTCCGAGGCCGTTACTGCAAATGAATAAATGAACGCGTTTGGAACTAACTGGTGTTCTGCCGTGCAAGCCTCTCTATCACCATTACACTTGCGTCTTCCTGGTCTTGGTCTGATTTGAAATGATCACCGCTGAGCAACGTTAACAACACTTTGTGGTTGCTTCCCTCGTCCGACATAAAAAAAACCGGAAGCCTAGTTTTTAAGAACCCAATTTTCCTCTCTGCTTTTCTTCTTTCACGGTTACACCACTTCTCATGACAAGAAAGAGTTACAAATGAGTTCCTCTAAGTTCCAGCTCTTATGGGTTCAGGCTCCAGAACGTTAAGGGGAGCGGCTGAAGTTACAGCCCATTGGACGACCCCTGTGGGCGGCGAGCCCAGGCCAGCCTTCATAAACAGGCCAAGACCCTGGAAAAAGAAACAAAGATAGTTTAAAAGCCAAGACTTGTGAAGTGGTGTCTCTTTAGGGAGGAGTCTGCTGGGAGGGCCGGGAAGGGTGCAGTCAGGGAGACCATGTTTCTATGGGGTGCATTTTCAAAAACTCTGAAAACAAGCTTATTGTCAGTTATAGTGGAGCAATGGATGTTGTCGTGGGCGGAGAAGTGCAGAATCAAATATCAAGACCTGAACGGGCAGCAAAATGAATTTACGCTATTGTTTGACTGACTGAGTCAGAGTTAATGAGAAACTGGGCTTCTGCAGACGCAGGAGGGGGCTGGGGGCACTGGGCAGAATCTTTCTCGACCCTTCTTAGCTTACAGAACAGCACAGAAAGCAAACAATGAAAGGCAACCTCTCCCTCGTGCTTCCTGGAATACCTATTAACGACAGTAAAAATTTAGATGTTGGACAACATCTTTGTTGTAAGAAACAAGTGAAGTCCCTACAGGGTCTCAAAAGGTCATTTTCATAACTCCCCATTGCCCTCTTACACACTCTATGCCACAAAGGTTTTTCTGTCCCTAGTTGAATTCCTGAAACAGTAGCTCTTTTGGTACTCTCAGATAAGGAAGCGTCTTGTGTTCTAGCCTAGCCTAGGCGGGCGAGGTGCTCTGGTGTCGGAGGCTATATACTGTGATAGTCTCCATGCTGGTGGAAGCTGGGACTTCTCACTGTCCCCTGCCCCAGGTCTGTAGGAGGTGGCTGCAGGAAGAGCTGTCTGCAGTTCCCTGACCTCCTGCCCTTCCCTTCCACATTTCCTCTGCTCTGAAAGGGGCATGGTGGTACGTGGGTGCCTTGCTGGAGGATACAAAGGAAAACGATGGGTTTAATCCACCCCTCGTGGAATTAGCAGACAGCTGTTCTTGCAGGGCTTGGTAGATCTTTAGAACTGAAACTTTTTCCCCCCGCTCCTGGCAAACAGTAATGCTTTGTTTGAAATATTTCCAACCTCCAACCCCCAAATCCACAAGGAAGCCAATCTTCAGGCCGTCGATTTATAGAGAAATCCTTCCTGCAGGCTGTATCATGGTTGCCCACTTATATGTCAATCTCCCTCTACTTGATGGTATGCTGCTGTGTTAAGGCTGCAAATCTCTCACAGTTACTTTGCATAGTGTTTAGAAAAGTTTAAGACTGACTCTTTTATTCTTTTATTGTTATTATTATTTATTTTACAATTTTATATGTAAGAGCTGTCATTACATTATTTTCACCCCGCACTGTACCCTTTCTAGCTAATCTGACATCTTCACATTCCAACACAAAATCACAGCCTCTTTGTTAATTGTAATTATTATATATGTTTGTGCTTATACACATGCATGGAAAAGTAAGCCTGTCGAGTGCATTTAGAGCTGTATATGTGTATATGTGTCTCTGGCCTACCCGTTGGGACTGGAGCACCTCAATCATAACACATCATTTCCATCAAGCAACAGCTGCAGCCTTTCCAGAGTCCACCTCCCCTGTCTTCCTTCAGAGGAGAGTTGGCTAGAGCTCCTGCCAGCCTGGGGCACAGCGGAGCTCTCTATGGCACCAGGGGAGATGCTTTGGCTGGTCTAAAACTAAAATACTTCCCAGCCCTGTCCCCTCCAGCTCACCAGTCAACCCCCAACTTTTGTAGCCTGGAAGTGGGTAGTCAAGCCAGGATAAATATATATATTTAATAAATATATAGATATTGCTATCTCATCGTTGTTTCTTTGTAAATGCTGTTGAACTTCACAATGGACTAAACTATGTTTAGGAACCAAGTTCTCAAGGCCTCTGAAAAACTAGAGAAAGAATCAATTTAAAAAAATCCTATTAAGGCTTGACTTCCTGTTTTCTTTTAGGCAAAATCATCAGAAAAGAATCAAAATTTCTTTTTCCTTTTAAACTTTTTTACCCCTTAAAGAACTTTAAAAAAATTAACATATAGTCCGTATTTTCACAAAAATCCTTCAAGCTGAACTAAACACATATAAATGCACACTATGTCCATGTATACACTAAACATATATAAACGCACACTATGTCCATGTATATACTAAACATATATAAATGCACAAGATGTCCATGTATGTACTAAACATATATAAAGGCATACTATGTCCATGTATGTACTAAACATATATAAACACACACTATGTCCACGTATATACTAAACATATATAAATGCACACTATGTCGACGTATGTACTAAACATATATAAACGCACACTATGTCCATGTACATACTAAATGCATTATTAAGACACAACTTTTGTTAAGGCTCACAAAACAAAACACCAATTTGGCTGCAGACAAAGTCTATAGTTGAGCAGACAAACTATTAGATTGATTAAAGAGATTTTCACACAAGGACAGTCTACTAATTTGCTGAGAATTGTATCTCAAGGTTAAAAAATTCTGGCTACATTCTAAAGCAGGGAAGATCAATTAGAACATTCATTAGATTCCTATTTACACTTTAATTGTCAACTCTGCTCATTTGTTGGAAGCCTTTTTTAGTCATTAGTGTCTGTCAGTAAGAAATATGTCTTAATTTCACTTACATTCATTTATTCATCCTTTCGTTCAATCAACAAACATTAATAATGTGCCGAGCGCGTTGCCAGGTATACAAGGCTGCTGATGAGCGAAGACAAAGCTTTGCCCTCAAGGACACACTCACCTCAGATCCCCATGTCATCAAAATTAGTATGGAGACATTCAGTTTTCCTAAAATTATAAAAATAACTGCCGGGAACAATAGAAACACACAAAAGGACCCTAATAAAAGTTTGTGCTTATTGTTCTTTTCTGCATGTAGTAATTAGCCCGTTTGCTTTTCAGATTTAAAGTATCTCGGTAGGCCTTGTTCCGACTGCCATTGGTCCTGTTTCCACTGCGGATTGTATAGTTCTTGAAAGGGGCACTCTGTGTCTCTATGCGGACTCTGGAGTACCCTGCAGAGTCAGAATATCTCCCACTTTCTGTCCAGGAAGAGGAGAGACCTCACGACGGTAATGAAGAGAACAGAAGCAGTTGCATTACTTAGACTCTGAGCAAGGAAGGTTTCTGAGCATAACTTCTGGACTGGGGTGGGGGATCTCTTACATATATAAATGGCAGAGGAAAGGGTGAGTTCTCTGTAATCACTGCTGTAGCACAGGTGCACTTCAGTTGCCTTTGGCATGGTTACCTTGGTGTCTCTCCGTCTCTTTTCCATGCTTTTGCATAGACTCTGGGCCAGAAATAGGCCATAGGCCTGGATTTCTGCTTTCCACTGACTGCATACTTCTAAACACTCAGCCATCAAATCACAGACAAAGGTCTCTTCTTTTCAAGTTACCTCATACAAGAACAAAAATTCATATTATAATGTCCATTCTAATTATTCAGTTTGACAGGGTACACAAATTGCTTCCTTTCACACATCATAGTCCAAATCCTTACTTAGAGAGGTCCATGAAATGTTGTGGTTTCTGATGTGGCAGACATGTGGCAACAGAGGCGACATGAAGTGGCAGCTCCTAGGCCAAGGCAGGAGACCTCATTTGGTCTGCCAAGAAAATTATCTATTTAATATTTTTGAATCTCAGTTTATTTATTATTTATTTATTAACAAATATTTATTTCGAGATATTTGCCAAGATAGATCAGTAGCCAGGGGTGCTTGCAATGCCTGCCCTAAGACAGTTTCAATTCCTGGAGCCCATATAAAGTCGAGAGGCATGAACTAACTCAACAAAGTTATCTTCTGACCTCTACATTCCTGCTGTGGTAATGTCCCCTTCCATGTCATACACACACACACACACACACACACACACACACACACACACACACACACTGAGACACTCACAAATAAATACAATATGTTCCTTTTACTTCATTTGAAAATCTGGAAACAGTTCAAACACATAGAAAGTGCAGAGACTGCTATGATCCATGGGCATACTGTCTTTGTTACAATTTAATGGTATTACCTTTAAATTTAATTAAATTATGTTATATTATTTGGCTATTTTTGAAAGTTCTTTTGTTTACTTAACATTTTATCTCCAGTCTCTTTATCATTAAATTCATGTATTTCCAATTTCCCTTTTCCTGTGTTTGAGCCTTTTGTTTGTTTTGATTTTCTACTATTTCCAATTATTCCGTATGGGACCAGTATGAGGGTCTGAAAGCGTCAACGGAGAGGTAGCGCTGAGTCTTCAGCTAATACTGCCCTTCCTGTTAGCAACATGCTCAGATTTGAGTCCTCAGAAAACAAGTGCCAAGATAGAGGTGGGTATCTAGGAAATTCATTTTGGAAGATGCTTCAGATGATGGGGAAGGTGTCTGGGGTGACAGAGAATCTTCAGTCCTGTGAGTTTGTCATCCATGAAAGAACAGAGGCCGAGTGGCTGACTTGGAAGGGCCTCAGGTCACAGCACAGTTCTGAGGAAACACCTGCTAGTTTGGTGGCGCTTCCCCAGGTAGAGGCTGGTAGTGGGAAAAGCAAAGTTTTTAAGTAGAAATGGGTCACCTACTACCAAGACCACATTTTAACATAAACTGGAATCATGGGAGGGAATTATTAGCTGGGGCTAGCATCACCTAAGTGTTGAAATAGTTCTCTTGAAAATGGCAGCAAGTCCTTCTCTGACTACTTATATGTGTTTGCATGTGTGTGTTTGTGCATACGGGCATCTGTGTGTTTGTGTGTTTGTATGTGTGTGTGTTGGTTTGTGTGTTTGTGTGTACATTTGTGTGTGTTTGTGTGTGTTGATGTGTATGTGGGGGCAGTAACCTCAGTCTCTACAGACTGGCAAAGGGTAGCAGAACCAGACTCTGACTTCTGCATCCAAGAACCTCTTAGAGCTGTGGCGGTTCCTGTGATCTTATTTTTCTTGCTAGAATGAACTTGCCCTCTCTCATTTGCTCTAGGGTTTCCATTTGATTTCTTTTGAGGCATGCTGTGTATTGAACAATTGTTTCAGTTTATTCTGTTTTATGATATATTTCTGCTTTACTTAAGAGGAATGAGTTTCTATTTCCTCCATCCTCTGCGTTATCAGAATCAGAAAGAATTCATTTTTCATCGGTAAAATGAATGCATAGAATCAACAAGAATCAATGATCTTCCTGCTTTGTCAGCTTAATTCTAATAAACAAAGCAAAAACAATGAAGCAGGATAATAATATTCATTGAGTGTGGTTCAGAGATAACCCAAGAGACAAGCTAAAAGAAGGGCCATGGAAAGATGATGGGCACAGTCTGAATCAATCTGCCAACTGTATCCCCAAAGTGTAGTTGCTGAGGATGCTTTACTCTAAGGGCATCTCTGAGGCTGAAGTTCATGGTTCAGTCATCTCAGTGTATCTTCCCTGAATGCCCTTGGCTTAGTCATCGTAGTGTATCTGGCCAAAGGTACTATTTAGGTTTGGATTTAAAAAGTTAAAGTATTAAACTGGATGTTTTAGAAAAGTGAGAACTAATATTTTTATTAGAGAAAGGGAGTTTAGTTCAATATCTAAAGATTTGAATTTTACATTTTACCAGTCCATGTATTTAGGTTGTATGCAATTTACCTTAATATACATCTCCATTAGTCTTACAAAGGATGGAAAGATAAAACTTGGACCAGGAATTGGAAGTGTTTCAACTTTAACTCATTTACATGGCCAGTGCATGATAACTTTCCTGGAAACTCAAGTTGTCTCTGCTGATGACCAAGAGTCTTCTGCATGGCTATTCACATCATTTTCTGACAACACCTATGACCATGGTAGAAAAAAAGGCAAGTGGTATCACAGTGAACATCTTATGGATTCCGAATTTGAAAACCCATCACCACCTTACAGAGGCCCACTTAGACTGTCTCACAATTACAGTTGCTCCTTATTAAAGAGGATTGCCTGTAAAACTTAGCTTCCTCTCTTCAAAGGAATCATGAAGTCTTCTCCATCAGTACTGAACTTTAAAGTGTAGATCTCAGTGTATGTGTTTTCTCACCAAGTCCTTGTAGTGCTTGTAGTTGATGGTTGTGCACATTTGGCCTCGAGAACAGAAGAGGAAGGCTCGCCCACAGTTGTTTTCACCGGGAGTTGAGTTTGTTGATCCAAGGTTCCAGGATTTCCTGTTCCTCTCTAGCATTTATGAATTCAACTTCCAGTTCCAAATTTGCAAAGACCACTTGAGGGTTTAAGTAATGCCTTTAATTACAATGGAAAGTATAGGCAATTGCATCTCATGAAGCTAACAATTACCCAAAGTGTATTATTAGAGAGAGTTATTGAAGTCTGTGTAGTTTGTGAAGCACCCATCAGAATAACTGGGGGCGAAGAGAGATAAACTAGATCGCAACAGTAAAGCTGGAAAACAACTTTGATTACGTCTAGAGTTATATAGTAATGATTCCAATTCTTGGGCATTGGGGTTCTTTGTAAAACATCCTTCCAGTCCCTTTTGCTTGCCCTTATTCAGAAATAGAGATACAGATGGTGTTTTCATTAACTTTAAAAATATAAACGCAGCGTGCTAATGTGGCAGCTTACTACACTTTTGAAGACATTAGTTTATGTAATTTTCAAAATTTCCCTGGGACATAGGTGATAATACTCCCTTGAGATGGAGTCTGGAAGAGATCAGCAATTGCCTGAAATCACGTACTTTAGATGCAGTAATGTTGATTGCACCCCATCTCTTCTGCTGGAGATTCTAAACTGAAAAGCCCATTATATGATCAAGTGACTAGAAGGTTGAAACAATTCTTCAGCATTTCTCTGGTGATTTTTAAAAAAAAAAACTATGTAAATACTCATAAGAATGACACTAGAAAATAAATACACTTATTCAAGAATACATACCGATATATATTTTTGTCTTTTCTTTCTTTCTCCCTCTCTCGTTCCCTCCTTTCTTCCTTCCTTCCTTCCTTCCTTCCTTCCTTCCTTCCTTCCTTCCTTCCTTCCTTCTCCCCCCCCTCCCCCCCCCCCTCCTCCTCCTCCTCCTCCTTTCTCTCTCTCTCTCTCTCTCTCTCTCTCTCTCTCTCTCTCTCTCTCCAGTCTGGCTGGACTGTTTTTCCCTGTTCATGTTTGTGGGATCTCACATCCTAAGGATAGTGATGAACAGTCTGAAATAAAGACAGAAAGATGTATTTGTAGTCAGATAAAGTTTGAATTTTTTTTAGTAGTACAACCCCTGTCAAGTTGTTTGGCTTACTTATTTGTTGAGTGGGAAAAAAGAAATAAGTAACCTAACAGGAGTTTTCAGAATAAACAAAGGAGACAGGATTTGTCAAGTGCCTGCCGCTGCAGGCACCGAAGACGTGAAGCTTGTTGTTCTGACAGTGGCACAAGTGCTGCATGGTTTCGACTCGGGCATTCTAGAGGTGGAGGTAAAACAATATCATGCTACATTTGAAACAACCTAAGTGGCTTCAATTGGCTGCCTTTATCCAGATTTTCAACACTCTGGTTTTCTATCTATATTTTTATTTGAAGTTCTAGGAGATGAGCTGGAAAACGCCAAGTCTCTCTGAGAGTGTGTTCTATATGTCAGTGGACCCTCTAAGTATGTCTTTGGTCGTAGTATTTGAGCCTAATATGCATGGTTGGTTGATGCTGACTGAAAGTAACAGAATGTTTCTCAAATCGAATGACTTCCATAGGTCGATGGTATTTTTACTAAAATTGACACCTGAGATACGAGGTTTTTTTTTGCTAATCAGAATTTCTCTGACTGGAACAGTAGGGCAGAGTGCTGCAGAGTCTCAGTGGTGGCTCAGTGAAGGTTCTCAGGGAGCACCATGGAGGTGGTGGAGGTGGAAGTTCATTTTAATAATATTTGATTTTACTTTGAAATATGTGTGTGTGTATGCACGTGTGTGTTCACTCATGCGTGTGCCTGGGTGTGGGTATGTGCATTTGTGTACATGCGCCTACAGAGGCCTAAAGAGGTGTTAGAGCCCTTGAGCCTAGAGATGTAGGCTATAGAAGCTTCCTGATCTGTGGGCTTGGAGCTGACACTGGTTTCTCTGCAAGAGCAGAACATTCTCTTAACCTTCCAACTCTCTCTTGAGCTGCAGACTGTGAATGCATGGAAAGAAGAGAGATTGCAGGATAGGGGCACAGAAAGCTCATTCTTCACTATGTGAGGTCACCACAGGAAAGTGACCATATGCATGCAAGAAAGTGAGTCTTTATAAGAGACTGATCCTACTGAACCTTCAAAGCGTCCAGAACCATAAGGAAAGTTTCTGTTGCGTACACTGCCCAGTTAAGGGTAGTTTGTAGTGGCAGTGGGGGAGGGAGAGGCTAACATGAGCCTTAATGAATCCTTCCCATACAAATGAGGAGACTGAAGCAAGTGGTGCAGAGTCCATCCTTGCCTTAGCCCTCTGTCTTTTCTGGGTCAGAATGGGATGGGCATGGGAAGGAAGGCATCTCCTAACATACATGTTTGTTTCTTTTCCCGTTATCTTCTTCGACTTTCCCCCTCAAATCCAGGTGTCTTCCTTTCCCCACTATGGTCTTGTTTTTTCTGCATTTCTACACGGCCGAAATTTCCCTGAAGGACATTTTCTTTTCCAACTTTGTTAGAATTCTGTGGAATCTAAAGGTGAGGTGCAGTGAAAAACACAGCATATTTCTGCATCATGATTTAGTGATTCAATTCCACATGCAATATGGTCCTTAAAGAATTTAAGGATGATTGATTTTGGACTATTTTTTTTTAATAGCATCTAGCCTGGTTTCTAGTATTTTAATTACAAAGTAGTTCTTTTAAATTTCCAATTCTCTGACTGTGTGGGTGCAAGTGTCCCCATAGCTTATGGGAATGCCAATATCAAGACACAGAGCAATGAGCAACAGACACATCTTCAATCTTGAATACCCAGAGCCACCACTGTTTACATTACTCATTTCTCTGACGTAAAAGAGAAAAATAAAGCTATTCCCCATAGAAGTCCCATTTTACCATTTCTTCTGAGTCATCTTGCTCTTCAACTCCCTTGCCTCTATCTATAATAAATCATCAAGTCTTAGAGACACTACTTTTTAAAAACTGCCTTTCTTGTAATCAGTCTTCTGGTCTCTAGTCCCCTGTTGGGATTCCAGCCCCTCTTCCTGCTAATGCATTGCTTCTCCCTTGCTTTGTGTGACTTCTGGAACTGAGGTTAGCTAATACACACTGCAGGGCACATGCGGTATCGCAGGTACCAGTTTTTATACGTAGTTTCGATTGACTGTAATCTCTTTTACTTTCTATTCTCCAGCCCCATGTTATGCTTGGAAATCATGGACAGTTGAAACACTGTGTATGTTAACTATTAACGTGTGTACTATTAACTATGTAATAGACCCTGTGCCAGGCACGAGCAACGTAGCCATGATCAAGATAAGGGCCAGTTCTTCTGACATGCACAGTCTGTGGAAAAGAGAGGTAAGTCCATTAAAGGCTCTGCTAGTCCATCTAGCTCTCAGAATGAGAGACAGCGTTGTGCTACTGGGAAACAAAGAGCCACCACCTGACACCGACAGAGAAGATATGTTGGTATCTAAGTTCGGACCTCAGAGTTGAGAAGTCCTTTTCTGGTCCAACCAAGGCTTTAAAGCTGAGGGCAAGGGACAGTGGCTTCAGGCAGAAACCATGTAACTGACAAGGGTGAGGCTGAGGTACACGATTCAGACCAGAAGGCAGTGTCTTGATCATGGTGGCTGGAGGAGTTCTGGTGAAAAGAGAAGCAGTGAGGACTCTCCCTGGGCCTGAGCTGTGGCTCTCTACACAGGGGGGACCCATCACATCTTCGCTTCCTGATCTTCTAGTGCAGACGACTTCAGGGTAGATGTCCAGGACTCAGCACCAAGGCATCTTTTGCCAAAGGACTTCGCACACACCAGAGAGAATGAGACTCGCAGAACAAAGGCCTTGCCGATCATCTTTTAAATAAGAAACTCAGGTTGTTATTCCTTGAACATGCTTTGTGAAACCAAGAAACTGAAACCTAGACTTATTGGCTCACCAATACTGTACGTATGAACCGAGAAGTACCACAGGTGAGCGAGGAATAAGGCAGAGATAAAGTCAAGAAAACGTCAAAGCAATGCAAACAAAGATGAGAAAGGCTCTCAAGCCTTTGGTGCACAGATACCTACAGCACAACTACTGGGTCTTAATGACAACTCCAGATGTTTCTTTCCTGCTCTCTTCCTCATCTTTTTTTCCTACCTCATGTTCCTCCTCCACCACACCCCAACTTCTTTCATTTCTCTTCCCTGAACGAATATGTTCAATATGGGTTTTGGTCTCCACAGCATCTTCATAACAGCTTTCTTCTCTAAGGCAGACTGCCACCAGCCCTAATGCTTTCTTTTCTTTGAATGTATAGGTTTGACTCCTGGAAGAGGGAAGAGTTCAAGGCTTCATTTCTATATATTCAGGCTGGATTTGTGACCAGAGTGGGCTGTATTCCACACCAGTAACACCTGACTCCAGCACGCAGCACGGAACGAGCTCTAGCCACAAGCACTGTGCGACTGACTGACGGTGTAGTCAGGACAGACTGGGCAGTAGCTCCTAAGCCTTGTTTTTCTATAGACAGTGCCTGTGGCTGAGAGCATGGCCTTAAGATTTTCATTATTTTAGATGATGCATAAACCTTCCCATTCTTTCTGCTGCCTGCCTCAAAGATCGATCCTTCTAAAGATATAGGGATATAGTGCAGAAATAGTTTGGGGGTCTATTTTAATTGAAGATTTGTATGTGTTTGGAGTAATGGGAGGGAGACCACCAAAGGGATTTCTTTTTCCTCAATATGCCTTAAAAGCAAATCAATATTTGAAGTTTATATATCCCTGGATGTTATATTCATAAATGGCCTCTTATTCTTTGAGATTCACATTGCTTTGCTTACTGCACTGGCTACATATTCCTAAAAAAACTTGCCCTCAAGTCTAGAAGTTTTAAAATATTCACTATTTTAATTACCATGAAGCATCAGTCTGGACATGGCTTAACTGGGCTTTCTGCTCAGAATCCTATCATACGGCAAAATACTGGCTCAAGCTTCTGTCTCTTCAAGCACGGATTCTCCTCCAAGCTTCCTCAGTTGTTGTCAGTGTTCTTACGGTAGTTTCTGGCCAGGGGCACTTGCTCCTTGCCTTGTCCTGCTCTAGTTGCCTGCTTCCTCCAGATTAAGAGCTCTGGGAGACTGTGCTGCCAAGCAACACGGAAGACAGATTTTTCTATTGGCCATGCCAAAATATGAGAGTTTATAATCTCCCCCATGTTCTTCTAATTGAAACACAGTCAGTAAGCTTGGACTACAGTCCTAGGGTGACGATTACACAAGCTCATGGTTGTTAAATTCAGGAGGCGAGGATCACGGGAAATGCTGTAGAATCTCCCCACCATGCAAGTTTCTTAATTCCTAAGCAACTTTTGTTAAAGTGTTTGGGGAAAGTCCCTCTCTACAGGCTGAAGTTTTAAAAGACCCCTTATGTAAAGAATATGCTTGGTTCCTCAAGTTTGATTTGAAATCTACGGGCCGTTTTAAAATATAGCCTGTGCGATACAATAGATTTCAAGTGCTCAGAGACTTATTGAGGTCAGAGAACCCACTGTGGAGAGGATTTGGGAACTGTGTCCTGCCTAAAAGAGACATACTATATTACACAGTCGCTCTGCACAAGAAGCGTTAAAGGAGAATGGATCCAGACCCACTAGGAGCCGAACTGTGCACTTTCTTTTTGAAGATATTGCAGGATCCTTTGAGCCTAGGCCTCATAATTTCCCTACCTTCATTTGCCTACACCTAAACCAAGACTTAAAATGCTTACGTTATGACCCTTTCTCTGTCTTTCTCTCCCTCCATCTCTCTTTTCCTCCTTCCTCCTTTCTCCCTCCCTCTCTGATTTTTGTTTCTGGAACTTTCTGAGGCAATATGCTGTAGGCTTTCTTTCTTTCTTTCTTTCTTTCTTTCTTTCTTTCTTTCTTTCTTTCTTTCTTTCCTCCCTCCCTCCCTCCCTCCTTCCTTCCTTCTTTTCTTCCTCCCTCCCTCCTTCCCTCCCTTCCTTCCTTTTTTTTCTTTCCTGTTTATGACTTGAAGGTAAACAGTAAGTGTGATTGCAGAATGTTTCTTTAGGAGAGTTCCGCCAGGGTAACCTCTCATTTAGTTAGTGAGGAAGAAAAAGGTTGGGAAGTTTAAGTATTTTCCCATGTTCATGCAGATTGGAAGGAGCAGGACTTTTCAGTTCTCATACCACCACCTCTTCTATGATGTCCTGCAGCCTTAGTTCATGTGCCGACATGAGAGATGCCATGTGGCTTCATGTAATATATGTGTGTCCTGTGTCAAGCACTGTCTTATATTCAGACACATAGGACTATCCCAGGCAGTTTGGGCAATAACGGTTTTATTTCTCATATCAAATGTTTCTAGTTCAATTTTCTGGTATCTTGATACATACAAAATATCATTTATTTCATCGAGCTTTAGGTCTCCTTTTAGAATGGGGAGAAAAAATATTGAGCACATTTTAGTAATATCTGTTTACCATTGGATAAAGAAGCTAACACAAGAAAAGTATGAAAATTCCTGTTTTAATGGGAGTCTACAGGGAAAATCATCTACACTGAATCACAGATGCTTCCAAGACATCCTGATAAGGTCATACTCACAGAGCCTGTGTGGTTCTGAAAAGTTTAGTGTAACATCCCACTTCTTTAGGGGGAACAATTTCCCAACTCTAAGTTGGGCACTTAAGAACTTTATCGTGTATTGAACATAGATTATAAACCTGGTTGGCTTATGAACTATAAGTTTTTTATCTCAGTTTCTGAACTTCTCTGTTTTGCAGGTGACCTCTCCAGGCTATGGAAAGGAAAAGAAAAATGAAAGAGCATGGCCACTTAAACGCTCTCCAGCCTTCCTCACTTCCTCTTCCCCCTCCTTAATTTCAAGAATTGATGGGAGCCATGCTGAACTTTCATAAGCTGTAATATTTCTCCAGGAAACAATAACAGCCATGTTAGATATTGTGCCCTTCTTAAAATAAAACATATATGCCATCTTTCCCTATGAGAAATCTCAAACCAAAACTTACAATGCAGTAAGTATTGCAGACCATGTTGATATGTGTGTCACTGCTTTGTGAAAATGGAAGTTTTATAGAAGTGTCGTGATGCATTCAACTTCACCGTGACAAAGTGATCTGTGGTGGAACTGTCAAATAGCCTGCTAACTTGAACTTAAAGATTTTTGACTATAATTGTACTGTTTTAGCACCTTTCTGAAATTTACTAGGTCCAGGAAGGGTACCTCAAGAAGTCCTATAGTGTTTGTGGTGTGGAACATTTAGGACATTTAGGGCATTATAATAGTGTGCTACAGGTGCTTGTAAGATAGAATTATCTTCTCCATTTTACAAGAGGAAGAGCAAATCTGCTATCAGAAGAAAGCATGACATGTTCACACAGATATTGGGATTAGATCCTAACTTTTCTGAGTACTAGGGTAGTGCCCCACTAGTATGTGTGTGTGTTTGTGTGTGTGTGTGTCTGTCTGTCTGTGTGCACACACATGCACACATGTGCAGGTATGTGTGCACATGTAAGCCAGAGGACAATGTAGATATCAAGGGTAGTCTCTCAGGTACTGTCCATTGTTTTTTGCCGTTGGTTGTTTTTTTTTTTTTTTTTTTTTTTTTTTTTTTTTTTTTTTTTTTTTTTTTTTTGACAGCTCTCTACCTGGTCTGGAGCTCACCAAGTCAGGTAGGCTAGCTGACTGGGGAGTTGGGAGTTCCAGGGAACCATTAGTCTTCCCCTCCCAGTGCTGGAATTATAAACATTGACCACTACACCTGCCTTATTTATTTTTAAAAGAGGACAAGACAAGTACTTTCCAGGTTGAACTATCTCCCCAGCCCCTAACATTTCATCATTGAAATACTTTTAGAAAGTGATAGAGGTGACAATATTCAGAAAATACATTTTTAAAAGCACTCACCCACAAACATAAGACAGGGTGATATGTCCCTTCCATGCCCAGATCTTATGGGGTTCTTGCCACTCCTCCACTCTCCTCTGTTTGGGATCTGTGAGTTTGCTGCCTTTTCTCTCTAGATTGGATTGCCCTTTATTGTCTTCTCTGCTTGTTGAAATTCTGAGCACTGCAATAGTCTATCATATCATATTCAATTCATTTATATTGTAGTCCTTTTGTTTGTATTGAATGCTTCCTCCTTTAACCTTGGGTTGTTCAAACAATGTCATTTAGACATCATTTTGGGGGATGTGCTATTTTGCGGTGGTATATTTGAGAATTATTCATGTTCATATCTGAACCTACTCGGGAGGTCAGCTTCATAATAATAGACAACATGGTTTATTCTTTTCCAGTAGCTTGAACATAGGAGCAGTCATATACGTGGGATGAATTTCTCTGAGTGAGCAGTTTATGAAGACATACACCAAGAAGAGAGGATGTTATCGTCACCTTCCCAGACAATAGAATTCTGAATACCATGAAATGGTCAAGTAGCTAGCACTGCTCAGAGGGACAGTGGCAGACTTTAGTAAAAGAGGCAATTGTGGTTAGGTAGTGGCATTGAGAGTTGAGGAAGAAGTCCCAAGGTTCCCTCAGAGGAGCCATTAGTCTTCTCCAGTGGGGTTCTTATTATGTGTCCCAACTACTGGGCTGAAAGCCCTGAGAGGGTGCTCTACTGTATCTGCACATTTCCTCGCACAGAGAGGGCTAAAGCAGGAACCTAGGGGGCTTTGTTAATTGAACGACTAAGGCATTGCAGTTGAGTCTGTCACACTGAGACTAGGAAAGGGGAACACATGTCGTCCACAGATTGCTTACGCGTTGATGAAGGTCTCTGCCTAAAGTGTTCTGATTTCTGGTGTGTATATTTGGATGGCTTATGCCTTTGTGAATCTTGTTTGTTTTCCTTCCCTCCTCCCACATGCCTTTCTGTTTTAAGGCATCTTTTATGCCAAACAAAGTAAGTCCAACTGCTGCCTCCACTTGGGTTGCCATTAGTATTGTTTCATAACCTCTTATCGTTCCAGGTTTGTTGAAAATATTACAGAACAGCAGGGAAGATTCAAATGGCTCTGTGTGACATTTTAAAATAACTCCCAACTTCCCGCTGAGTGACCTGCACTTTACAAGGGCTACTGAAATAAGGTCAGGATTAGACTTAGGATCTACTTCAGTGCTGTCCCTATCCAGGACTAAGATCTCAGGAGCATAACTGTTTCCTCTCTCTCTCTCTCTCTTCCTCTGCAATATGATTGAGACAACTCTCACAGGAACTCTCATCATCAGCTCACCGGATGTGTGACATAGCATGCTATCCTGTTCAGAGATTCTTGCTGGGACACTGGCCTTCTCCTCAAACAGCATGTGCTGGTGTGGAAGTTGTTGCCAGATGCTTATATACATCTCATTCACGACCCAGGCTGCTGTCTTCATAATTCCAGTGAGAACATGGCCTGTGTTGGCAGGTTTGGGTAAAAGTATTCTGGTTCCTTCAACTATAAGTAAGTAGCTTTTAGTGAAGTTGAGAAGCAGAATTTGTAGAGAAAGACAAAGTCAACTAACTCAGCACAGGAATTGACTTTCAAGGGTTTATAATGGACTTCAGTTCTTTCAGCAGACTTTAGGCATGCTGAATGTCTCCTTCAATGTCATTTTAATTATTCATAACTTTTTCAGTTTAGAATAGAACCATAAAGAGTGGAGAGATGGCTCAGTGGTTAAGAGCACTGGCTGTTCTTCCAGAGGACCTGGGTTTAATTCCCACTGCTCCCATGTAGCTCATAACTGCCTGTAACTCTACATCCAGGGCACCCAACACCACCACACAGACATTTATGCAGGCAAAATATCAATAACATAAAATAGAAGTAAATAAATCATTAAAAAATAGAGTCTCCAAAAAGATTGTCCTTCTAGGACTAGATATTAACTATAATCAATGCTTAAAAAATAGAGGAGCATGGTCCCTAAACCTAAGTGAATAATGTTAGTTAAAATATTCGGCAATGTGTTTACAGGGAGCTCATTAAGGATTTAATATATACTCCTCTTGAAGGAGACAAAACCATAGTATATGTGGCTTTCATCAATGGCTATCTGCAGCACAAATAATAAAAACTGGACCAACTATCATGGAGATATAAGCCAAAATAATCAGAGGGGAAATTTTCATGATTAATTATTTTTTGTTAGCAGATATTACATATTCATGAAGTACATCGCCACTGTTTCCTGACATGCTCTTTTAGGGAAAAGGTATGACGTTGTAACTATACCTATGCCTATAACTGTAGAGGTAGAGTGAGCCAAATCTTGTTAACTGTTGGCAACGCACTCAGCATCACTTGTGTATTTCCTTCCACATTTCTTAATTTTATCAGATCATGAAATGTAAAGAAAATTGTAATTAAATGTGAAACCGAAACAGCATTTTAGGAAGGGATTCAGAATGGTCTTATATTTGGCACAATGACTACAGTCATGTATGTAACAATCTAGTGAATTTACAGGAACATGATTTGAAGCACTACTGGTTGTATTTTCAATCAGAAAAAGTCATACTTCCTGGTATTTAGGATGATAAAGTAGCTAACCCTAAACTGAATCTAAACTTTGATTCCTTCTATCATCACAGCAAAATACAATGAATGTATCACATATTTTAATTTCTTTATCTTCAGAACTGATATTTGAGTCATCTCTGTATCAAATGCAGACTGGAAATTTCCAGGTTTCCATATATGGTTTGGATTTTTTCCTCTGTTTCAGACTTGTGCATCCACTTTTATGCCAGACATCTCAAGCACGACATATCCAAAATGGAGCTACTCTTTACATACACACTCCATCACAGCTTCCCACTTCCAACAATCACTACATCCTATGGTTGCTCAGGCTGGGAACTTCGAGGCTCTATTTGACCTGTTTCCTACATTCTTTCCTGTAAGATGTGTAATATAAACAGAGTCTAACCTCTCTCTCTATCTCATTCTACTGTTTCGGTCTGAGCCCCTCTAGGTTTTTGCTTGGACATGCTAAAAGAGTCCCAGAGGGCCTCTGTGTTTAAGACCTTGTCCCCTGTAAAATAACTCATAGGACTGACCCAATGAGAACTAGAACCTCTCTCTCTCTGCTCAGAACCTGAAGAGACTGTGCACTTCGGTCAGTGTAAATGCTCAGTTTCTTCTGACTGTATCAAGGCTCTACATAACCTGCTTTTCACCAGCTGACTGCCATTCCTCCCAGCTGTTCCATCTGTTCCCCTGAGCCAGGTTCACTATGGTCTTTGTTATCCAAGACAATGCATCTCGGATAACAAAATTCATCTGCCTACAAAATTCCCCCCTTAATACCTGCATGGTTTACTGTCCCCCTTCAAATCAAACTTCATCTTCTAAAGTAGGTTCTTCGTGACCCTTTTGAAAATGACCACCTGTCCATTTTGAATAGATACAGTATATCTTGTTCACATTTATAGGGTTTATGCAACAGAAAATTTGTTTTTTTCCTATTTATCAGTTTCCCATTATACATTTTGAAAGCTAAACAAAATACCCCTTGGCCTATAAAACAAAACAAAATCATACCAGACCACTTTAACCCTGCTAAATTATAGTAGTTAAGCTTGAATGTGTGAGGCTATTATTGGAAAATCAGATAAAGACCCATTCACCCAGAAGCCCCCAGCTCCTGGATCAAGTACCAACTCATAGTGCGTGCTAAATGCTGAGGCAAATGTTATACTTCTGGAATAAGTCTAATTTAAAAGTTTGTTTATTTTGCCAGTTGGCAGACTGGATTGTTGGAAAGCCTTGAAAGCAGAATTTGCATGCTCTAGACATTGGTTTCCTCATCTGTTAAACGAGAAAGCTGTGACTACGTGTCTCCACATCTTTTACCACCTTTCCTATGACAGGAGATTCATGAACATTTCTCATATTCATTGGTCTCCAACAATTGCTATGAAATATTTACATGGTAGTTGATGAGGCACGGACTCCAGGCCTTGTGGAGGACAGCTCCATTTCTGTTGAATCTCTTTGTAGCAATTTGGTACTACAGTTTGGTTTATAGACTTATTTATCCCACTGAGACCTTGGAGTTTAAAGTGTGCCTTTAGAACAAATATCGCCCCCTTATTTTAATTGTTATATAATTACACAGCAGCTAATGTCTCTAGTCATCAGAAAACGTTGTGGTGATAGCCCATAGAAACTGGTAACATTTGATTGCGAGAGTCACAATGCTAGCATCCCAAACATGTTTGGATGCTATATCTGTGTCCGTTCTAACGTGATCCACACTTTTAACTTGAGAGTGGGCAGTCCTTCATTTTCCTTAGCCAAGAATGCTGATGAATAATAGCCAAGTTGAATGATGACTCACTTTCAGGTTGGCTATTATTCATGAAGTCATTAATTTCAGTTAATGCATCATTTTTTCTTTGTGAACTCTCCTTAAATATAATTATCAAACTATAACCTTAATCGGCACTTAAAAATAATCTCTGTATAGAACTGGTGTTTTGTCATCAGCGTCCTTGAGACAACTGAATGCTTATGACATCTAGGGTATGATTACATGACTAACCAAACAAATTGTAGAAAATTTTCTGCTTTTAATTCTTTTATTCTTTATAGAAGTACTGTGGCAACTGACGGAAGCTTGGTATTTATAGGATAGTCTTTTTATATTTTCATCTCTCATATTTAAAATATTTTAGGTATTATATTCAACAAATTTCTTGCAAAAGGTTTTTTTTTTTTTGAGAATAAAAAGGAGTAAGATTAAGATAACCACTACCCACAGGATAAAACCTTGACACTCAGAAAATGTAAGTCAAGATTTCCACAAATTCACTGTCTGATTTTCTGTTGAGCCTTAAGACAGGTATTCGGCATTTCCTCTTTTAAGCGTCCAATAGTCAGTGTGGTATTGCCTTGACCAAGGTCACATATGAGGCTTGTTGAGGGTTAGGGGGTGTATGTTTAATATTGGAGTTCTATCAGGAGAAATGTATTGAAATGTCCATGGATAAATCAAAGCCTCCTTAGTAAGCTTCCCTAACTTTTTCCCCATCTTGCAGGAAGAATATTATGTGGAAACTCTTGGCCTAATTGAAAGCATATGTCATTACACTTGCCGTCTCCAGACAGGCAGGCCAGCATCAGCTGCACTGTAGAAACTTGACACTCTTAATGTTTTCTCTTTATTACCAGGGAGGCTTTAAAGAAGACTAAGCGGCTCATGAGCAGTGGTAGAGTCTAAGAAACACTTTGGGCTATGAATTTCTGGAATTTTGTGCATGATTTGTGTTTTTATTTTTTCCAGAATTCAACTGTTTTCCAGTTAAAATCCCTTTTTTTTCTTGAGGAAGTTATTTCCCTCCAGTATATATTAACGCAAACATAGAATTAAGTTTCTTCTTTGTTTTAACCTATTATTCTATGCTGAATTATTGTCTTCTTCCTTCAATCCTGCATGAGGCCTCACTAAAAAACTTGGGGTATTTGATTTTGTTTGGCTAGAGTACACTGCTTTATTCTTGATGGCTCACATGCATGGGTGTGGGTACTGTTCTCTGCCCCATGTGTCCAGTTCTAACTACAAAGTGCAGACCTTCTAGATCAGTAGCAATAGAAACTTAGCCCTTCCCTGTCCTCTCCCATTCCTTCTGGCTTGGCATTTGATGTGTAACTCAGGATGGCTCCAGACATGTGATCCATCTGCTTCAGCCTCCGAGTGTGGAGATTACAGGCAGATCTCACAAGGTCCAGTTAAGCTATCCATATCTTAATCACCTTAAGGCCAGTTGTCAGGGAAAAGTCCTCAAGGTTTCCAGTAAGATCTGGCTTTAAGACCTTTAAGAAAAAAAAATTCTAAGCACAGGATATGCAAATACATAAATATATATATATAAATTCCAGAAAGTGAAATTCAGTCTCCTCGAAGAATGGAAAAGAAAAGAAATGTGCACAGAAATAGGAGGAAGGAAGAGAGAAGGCAACGTGGCTGTTGGAATCATTTAGTCCTGAAACCAGCAGAAATACAGTGTGTCTCTCAGCTTCTGCACAGTGGATAAAAGTTTTCCAAATGATATAGGGTTGGTTCCAAGAGGAAGGAAGCCACGTTTACACTCACTCATTCCTTCATAACCACAGTATTGCAGGCTGTGTAAGCCACTGCTGTTTTCCTCGTCCTCCCAAAGTGAAGGGAGGTGGAGTGCATTTAACTATTAACTATAAAAATAGCTTCTTCATTATTTGTTCTCAGGAAAAAAGGAAAAGTTCTATCTGTATGTGACTCCAGCTCTGAGTTTCATCCATTCCCTGCTAAAGCTCCTCCCTTAACAGAACCCCAAATTTCACAGATTTAGTAACAATTGGACCGAAGAAAAGGAGGTCAAAGAGGTCAGAGCCTGTATGAGCCCCACCCCTGGTAAACCCAGAGAGAAAACTTAGGAATAATGTCTTGTGCCTGTCTCTGAGATACCTCTAATTGGTTGTAGCAGAGGAGTCGAGGGCCTCACACTACTGTGTTTTGTTCGGTAGTTCCGAGGAGGCAGAAGGAAGTTATTTCTGTTTCATATTCTTATTTCCCTTGCTAAGCACTTTGCATAACTTAACTGAGGATTCTTTAGTCAAATCTAAAATGCCTTGGTAAAGAGGAGCAGTAACTTTTGAGAATGCAAAGAAAACGAGTTGAACTTTTACTTGGGTTCTTTCATAGCTAATGTCCTCACGGATTAATTTTCGACTCTGTGGGTCTCCGGATTTTTCTGAGACTCAACAATGTGATTCCGAGTTGTGCCAACCATGGCATATACTGTGCTCTACAGATGAGCCGCACTAAGAGTAAACAAAGGGAGCTAGAGTGCCAGATCGCAGGGGAAGGAGATCCTCAAACAAATCTTCCATTTCTTTAGCTTTCCAGTGGGGAAGAACATGGAGAAGGCAGAGGACAGTTCGAAGTAGTCAGTAGTCCTCTCCTGGCATGTACATTTGGGGGATTGAATTTAGGTCCTCAGGCTTTGTGATGGACACCTTTACCTGCTGAACCATGTCTGTGACACAGCAATTATTGTTAGTGTTGACTTTGGAGTTCAAGGTCAACTATTTGTGTATATAAACCAATGTTCATTCTTGTCCTCAAACACACTAGCATCCAGTGTGTGTATAACGCATGGATGCCAAGCACATGCTTGAGAACAGAAAATCAAAGGGCTGTGTGGGAAAGGATTTGCCAGAGACTTCACAGGTGTCCATCTGGATCAACAGCAAGAAGAACTATGCAGTTTATTCATCTCTTGGAGATTCAAATCCACATGTGATTGAAATGATCATTATTTTGGCACCTGGGGATTAACAGTCTCCTGCTCCAAGTGGGTAGTTTAGTGGCTACTTCCTACTGATTTATTCATTATTTTTCTGTAGTGGATGGGTAATGAGAATCTTATTATGAATCAGATTTTGAAATGTTTTGCTTAGTTTGTTTTACAGACAGCTATTAAGTAGGGATAATTTGCAAGACAACTTCAACATATCTTGATATAAGTATATTCTGGACACATTAGGCCTAGCATATCTTAGATCTATAATTGAAAGCTAGTAATAGATAGGACACTGAAAAATGAATGTTTGATGAAACACCATGTTTTCATACAATATATCATTCTTCTCTTTCCTGATAACAGCATTTCCAACTGTCCTTCCTTTATAGAATCTCATTGTGTTGTTCAGGTTGGTCTTGAACTTGTGGTCTTCTTGCGCCAGCCTATCAAGGTAGAGATAGCCAGAGTGCTCCACTGCCTCTGGCTCCACAGTATCCCCTTTCACTTAAAGAAATCATCTTAATGCCAATTCTGGTAAAGATACCTATGTTTCTCCTGGCACAGAGTAGACATCTATGATCGTGCTTATGACTGATTAATCACAGTGGTTCTTTTTCTTGACAATAATGATTGTTTCATGTGTTAGTTCAACCATAAAGTATTGGCTGATATCCAGTGTTCCACTGTCAGCTTTTGCGCGTGAATGCCAAGAGAGAGGTACTTTTTCCTCTGTGATTATTGAGATGAAGTCGTTTGTAGGTGTTTAATGGCTAATTTCTCTCTTTACATTTACAGGAAGATCCTTATAAGAAAAATGTACAGAGAAGCACTCATGTATGTTCAGGAGCTAGAGATAAAAAGAAAATAAAGAATACAGAAGAGAAAAGGGAAGGAAGAGAGAACATTAGCATGTGCACAGAAGCATAGATGAGAGACAAGAGATGCAGAAGAGGTAAGAGGCTGGATAACTTCAGATAAGCATCTGAGTGTTGAAATAAGAGTGGCGGGGCTGCGTCCCCAACACCCCGGCCGCTTGGCTAGCTTATGCCCGAAATAACAACACACAAACTGTATTCATTTAAAGAACTGCTTGGCCCATACTCTAGCCCTTATAGGCTAATTCTCGCACCTGGACTAGCCCATTTCTAATGATGTGTGTAAGCACACCAAGGTGCGCTTACCAGGAAGATTCTAGCCTTCATCCATCCTGGAGAGTGTAGCATGGTGTCTCTCCAGGAGCAGAGCAGAGTCTGACCTCACTTCCTCTTCCGCCCAGAATTCTATTCTGTTTCCTCCTCTCATCTATGCTCTAAGCTAAGCCAAGCAGTTTCTTTATTGCTCAGCCAATGAAATCAACAGATTGATATATGACACTCCCACACTTCCCCTTTTTCTGTTTAAACAAAAAAAAGAAGGCTTCAACAGATGGCGCCCAACGTGGGGCTAACTGAATCCACAAAAAGCCTGAGAAAGCTTGGGAAAGAGTAAAGCATGTTTGTTTTCTTGGTAGCAACAATTTTTCGGGTCTGCTTCGCTTGCTAGAGCCAAGCAAGCGCTCTCATCTAAAAGAGGCTTCCTGACTCAGCTTCAGCTGCAAAACCCTGCAGCTCATTAAGAGGTCCTGCCACGAAACACTTAAACGGTGTTGGTGAAAAGCTGAACGCATGCTTTTCGGTTTTCAGCCGTAGCAGGAAAAAAGTTGTGCTGTTTAAAAATGCCGGCTTTCTGGGCCGTCCTGCCAGGGCAAACTCTGA
>NW_026068100.1:2334587-2466639 GCF_014885135.2 Alexandromys fortis
CTGGTAAGCCAGCTCATGGGCTACACAGAATATTAGAAATGGGTTAGAACAATATGTAAGAGCTAGCCAATAAGAAACTGGACCTAGCCAGGCCAGGCAGTGTTTGAAAGAATACAGTTTCCGTGTAATTATTTCTGGGTATAAGCTAGCCATGCGGGCGGCCGGGTGCCGGGGACGCAGCCCCGCTGCTCCTAATTCAACATCTGAGTGCTTCATTGCACAGCCAGCAAATTTATTTTTGGCTTAAGTAAGGCTTAGTAGTCTTTCAGTGATATGGCACGAAGGGAGACAAAAGCAATCTCAAGCAGACCCAACATTTAAGAAAGACCTGGTGTTGTGGAGGCAGAGCCAGGAAAGGGAGGTAGGTACAAAAGTAGAGAACACAGTGGCTGGGAATGTTTAGACAATGAAGTTGCCGATGCCAGGGAAGAATTCTCAAGGAATGTAACATTTAAACCTAAACTGAACAATGGCCAGTGGTAGGGGAAAGCTGAGGTTGGAGCTGTAGGTAGTAGAACCTGCATGATGAACTTTTGAAAAGGATATTATTGCCTGGATAGTGACAGAAAAGGAGGAATGTGCAAAGTCACTGGAGAGATAAGCTAATGGCCTGTGTGGAGAGGCCTTGGAAGTCAGGGTAAGACTGCACACAATATAAGCACTACTTATTCATTCTCTTATTTAACTTGTATCAAACACTAGCTATACTCCAGACTTGGGGCTAGGAATTCAAGAGAGAACACAAATCCAGAGAACACAAAGAAGGCCAATGCCAGGCATGGGATATCTTTTTTTGAGTTACTGGTTAAGAAGTTCCAAGAGACAATACAGGGCATTGGCATTGCTCTTGATTTCATTCCAGAACTTGAGCATAAGACCTTAAAGATGAAGCACAGGACTTGGAAAATAAACTGGTACTGCCCTGGAAGCTTCCTCTGTAATGGCTAGCCTTCAATATGTTTGAAGTTATTATGCATGCGGCTAGTGAGAAAAAACATTTTCAACAGCCATACCATGCTTTAAATCCTTCAGGCTACAATAACAATTGGTTCAGAAACATATGCCCATTAGTGCATTAGTGTCATTAATATTTGGGTAGCCAATATCTGTCTTATTGGACTTAAGGCCTACTTAATAAGCAGGAACTCATGGCTGGCTGGTTCTGTAAACCTAGCCCATAACTCATGGGTGGAGAGGTCACAGACTTACAGCCCACTACTACCATTCTGGTAAATTAGTACCATGTCCAGCTACCTTCTAAATATTTTTCCTTATACTCATAGATTAGTGAAGCTCTTACCCCTCATCATCATGGCCAACAACTGTTCCTAGTACAGAGAATAATTGATTGTGGCGTGCCCAGCCTGAATGGGACATCTATAACACTATCCTTAGTCTACATGACTGAATGAGGGAAAGGAAGCATGTAAGAGCCAGAGGACCGGCAGGACAGCTGTGAAATGCCATCCTCTGGCTATGACAAGGCTGATGTACCCATGAGCCTTACGAGGTCCTACTTTGAGCTGAGGAACTGAAAGCATCAAGCACTGTTGAGAGGGGAAAGGCCACTGTTCTTCAGGGACAAAGACCTGATAGATGGCCAGGTCTGAGTGCTTAGCTGTATATAGGCAATACTGATTGGACTCAGTAGGTGTATATATAGAGGATTTTATAGACAAGTAATCGAGATGTGGGGAGTAGACATGGAGGAATTGGAGGGGAGGGAGGGGTGGATATGATCAAAATTGTCCTCATACATGAAATAAAATTTCTGATAAATGAATTTATTTATTTTTAAATTTATCTCTTAATATTTATTTATGAATATATACTTTTGTTGTTTTTATTGAGTTATGTATTTTCTATACTCCCCTCCCTTCCTCCTCCCTTTCCACTCTCCTTCATAATCCCCACACTCCCAATTTACTCAGGAGATCTGGTCTTTTTCTACTTCCTTTGTAGATTAGATCCTTATATGTCTCTCTTAGGGTCCTCATTGTTGTCTAGGCTCTCTAAGATTGTAACCGGTAGGCTGGTTTTCTTTGTTTTATGTCTAAAAACAACTTATGAGTGAGAACATATGATATTTGTCTTTCTGGGTCTGGGTTACCTAACTCAATATGATGTTTTCTAGATCTATCCATTTGCCTGCAGATTTCAAGATGTCATTATTTTTTCTGCTGTGTAGTACTCCATTGTGTAAATGTACCACATTTTCTTTATCCGTTCTTTTGTTGAGGGGCATTTACGATGTTTCCAGGTTCTGGCCATGACAAACAATGCTGCTATAAACATAGTTGAGAACATGTCCCTATGACTGAGCATCCTTTGGGTATATATTCAAAAGTGATATTGCTGGGTCTTGAGGTAGGTTGTTTCCTAATTTTCTAAGAAACCATCATACTGATTTCCAAAGCAGCTGTACCAGTTTTCACTCCTACCAGCTAGAGAGAACACAAGTTTGTCTTTGATGATTCCACAATACAATAATTTATTTATCATTTATTTTGCTCCCCAATGTACATTCATTCTTTAAGAAAATTATAGTCAGATGATCAAAACACACTGGGACTTCATCAGTGCCTCTGTTTGCTTATCTGAAAATGGGCTAAAGTGGCTCCTGTCAGGAGCATGGAGAACTGGAAGGAGGGCATTCTGCAGTAGCTGAAGCTTTTTCTTTCTCTAGTTTTTGTTGAATATTCCAGTTCACTTGCTCAACAATAGGCCATCAAGTCCTACAGTTAGTCCTACAGAAAAATAATACAAACATCCATTCTTAATAGATCCTAATTCATCTGGAAACACACATAATATCCTTTCCATTATGTTAAAAGCTATCCAACAAATTGGTCTGTCCAGTTATCGGGCTCTGAAGAATGTGTAGATTAATCAGCAGTATTGACTGAGGTGATTAAAAGCAATGCCCTGAATTAGCGACTTTTGTAAGGTGCACATATAAAAAGAATTGTTTGTGCATTAATTCACATAGTTAGCATGGATTTCATTTTTTAAAAATCTATATACCCTGGAGCAAAGGATTGCAGCTGGTAAATTAATCAGCAGTGAAGAGTAAAATTACACAGTCTAAAGAATTCTGCTTAGCAACCCCCTTCCCTTAATGCCTCTGGTCTAATGGCAATGATGCTGAGAAGTGGAATGGTTGCTGTCACACCTCGTGACAAGTGCCGCTTGGGCCTTGATTAGATGGCGGCTGGTCCTGCTATTCATTGTCCCGGACACTCATCTACTGGAGTGGTGAAGTAATGACCACAGCTCTGTCATTAATCTAAACATTGGGTTGGCAGAGAAAGAGAGGGAGAGGGAGAGAGTTATAGAATGAGAAAGGGCTGAGACAGGACAGTTGATGCATTGGAGAAAGCACTGGGGCTGTTGGAAGAGTTTGCAGAGGGCAGGCATCTCTATCTTTTTACTGTAAGAAGTATTAGAACAGTGCCTGGGGCTGCCAAGAGTGGCGGGCTTCTTCATTCAGTCCCACGCTCCCTTTTCAACAGTTATTCATACAGCGCCCAGTATGAAATAGGAACTAAAACAGATGGGATGACTGGAATTTTAAAAGCAGGTAAGAAAGGATGAGGAAATATGAGCTTGTGATAAAGATAATGTATGCTGTGATAAGCCAAGTATAAGGGCTAGAGGAGCCTGGCTAAGGGATCAGGCAAAGACTGATAGGGCAAATGAGTTATAAAGTTGAGCATGAATCAAAACCAGGATTTTCCAGTGAAGTCAGTATTAGCATGAGAGAAGGCAATTGGCAAAGTGATCGTGTAGATAGGCACAGCTATTCAAAGCTGTGATCATTGCTTGTGTAGTGGATAAAGGACAGGGTGATGAATTTATGGCCTTCCCACAGGACAGTCTTAGTGGCCCTGAGCACCTGCTGAGAAGGGCATTTTCTGAGAGAGACAGCATTCCTGTTTGGTTGTTTTTTTTTTTTTTTTTTTATTTATGCCTTGTCTACACTGCAAACCCTTTGTGGCATAGTTGTTTTCCCTTCGGTATGGCTTGGCTAGTGAGACTCCATTTGATGAGTGGGCCTGGGCTAGATGTAACTTGGGGGAAGAGGTGTGGGCAAAGCCTTGTATGAGTGTTGGGCAAGTGACAAGACAAAGATCGGCATTGATGATGAGTACAGATGTGGACAAAAAAAAGTCACAATCTAAATCCTCCTATTTACAAAGCCTGCAAGTTTGGTCAAGTTAACAAAGCATAACTCATATTCCACAGATCTCTGATGTGAATATAGTAACAAAAGTGCTTCATTATAGATTGTTCCCATAATTGAAAGAATAATGAATGAGCAGCACATTCTCAGTAACGTTGTTATCATTTCCCTTCTCTTCTGCCACATCTGCTTCCACAGGGCAGGAGAAAACGATGTCACAATCTCATTCCCAGGCTTTGGTATTGCCATTGTAGTGGTAGACAATCCCTGAGTTGCAGATACACAGTTCTAGTTTAACACTATTGGCTACATGTTGGTCACTAATTTGAGGGAATATTGGAAACTCCAAATCTAATTAGTGCCTCCTAAGGTGCTAAGCTGGAATATGATTTTTCTCTGAGAGTGAGGGAAGGTGGGGAGAGTGTCGCACGTCCTTTGTGGGAGACACAATGGCTTCTGCTCCAGAGCACAGCCTGTTCTCTCACGGCTCCAGTTAATGCATTATGTTTTTCTCTTCCTGAGCAAGGACAGCAAGCGCAGA
Organism: Alexandromys fortis; assembly: GCF_014885135.2. Taxonomy (NCBI): domain Eukaryota; kingdom Metazoa; phylum Chordata; class Mammalia; order Rodentia; family Cricetidae; genus Alexandromys; species Alexandromys fortis. The sequence goes on from NW_026068100.1 coordinate 2,339,312, forward strand.
CCTGAGCATACCATAATAGTGAAGTACTGATTGTTTAAGAGGCAGAAAGGTCAGGAAGATTCAGGAAGGAAGAACCACAGGCTAGGATGACTAATTCTGAGTCCTGCTGGAAGATGAATAGGCTCTTATTTACTGGCCTCAACTCAGTGACTACCCAAGAAAAGAGGCGTAAAGGTCCCCATTTCAAATAACCAGGCATCTATGGCTAATGACTGTATTCAGTTATAGTACATGGGGCAGGTGTATGTCCCCCTCTTGGGATGCTGCTTCCTGCTATTACCCAGATAGCTACTCTTGTTTTCCTTTTTTGCCTTTTTTTTCCCCTGCTAAAATCACAGAGCCTCAGAAAGTAGTAGCAGGCCTTCGAGATCTGCTAATCAAATCTGAGAGACCTGAGCGCCAATCTAAGCTCATCAGATGACTTAAGAGGCCTCATTTAGGCAGGGTCTCGAAAGTCCCCTTCTAAAGCTTTTGCAAAGTGAGAATAATCGTCATTAAGTGCTAGGACTTCACGGGGAAAAATGGATTAGGGGCTTGTCACGGGAAAGATAATTAATGCTCCGGAGAGCGGGATAGGCCATAGAAAGAAATATTTCTTCAGAATAAGAAAAGGAAAAATTGCAACAGCCAGGGAGGATAATGATTAAATGTTAAGAAGCAATTCCTGCTGGCTTGATTTTTACAGTATAATTAAGTGACAGAGAGAGAGGTGGGGTGGGAAAAGGACGCGTGCATACACACAAAAGAAAATAACTAACACATACAGAGTATAATCTCGGGAGAAAGGTACATCCAAGGCTCTTTGTTGTTTATGAGTACTTATCTTCCTCTCTGTGATACAAAACTGTGACATCTTTTACTAAGCTAAATGTCCCTTAAAGTCCCTTGCCAAGCAAGGTACCTCTCAAAATATTCTTGCTCAGAGTCTTGTCTTGGGTTGGGGAGTTATTTGAAGTTGTTTTCTAAGTTCTTTTGTGGATAAAGATCTCATGGACAGACAGTTTTTTTTTTTTTTTCTCCTCTGTTGAGTTACCTGTACTGCCGGTCTGCTTAGTGTGGTTGTTGACATCAGTGTGATTTTAGGCCCTGAAGTCAATGGTCCTTTGCCCCGTTTCTAACTTCCTCCTTTGAGACAGTGGACTTGAATTTTTGTCAAGGAATCTAAAGCCCACCCTGTGGGTCTTTTAGGATTTTTTTCTAATCAAAACTCATTTTATTCTTGTGAGAATGTGTAATGACTTTAGAATGGATACACAGCTGAAAGCCTGTTGACAGGAAATGACGGAAGAGACCACTCATTTTCTGTGGTGTTAAATGTATCTTGGACAAAAAATGATTAATAATTAGACTTCCTATTTATTTAATTATAATTGCAACAAAAACTGGCAACTAGGAGGGAAGGAGAGCTTGCTATTCCTTAAGTAGGCATGGTGTTGGTAATGTCTGCCCATGAGAGGAGAGGCCTGGAGAATGGAGTTCTAGATTTCGTTTCAACTGCACTCCACCTAACTGAAACTAGAGTGCTTGGCTATGACGGGCATAGTTTTGTGTTAGGCTCCCCCTCTTTTTCTCTCTCTCTTCTCCAAATGAGTCTGATATCATAGTTTTATGGTTTATTGAGGTAAACACAGTGGAATAAGATGGCTATCTGTCATCCAGGTCTTGTCAAATGCACTGGGGTGCCCAGAAGATGTTGCTTGGGGCTGCATATCACTTAGAGTTTTATGGAGGTGTATTGAGGTTGCTGCATTAAGATTTGCTGAGGAGACAGCTCAGTCGACAAAGTAGTTGTAGTATAAACATGAGGACCCATGTTTAAACCCCAGAACCCACGTGAAAACAAAAAAAAATCAATAAATAAAAGAAAGTAAAGAAAAATAACAACAAAATAAAGAATAGCAAAACAAACCTAGTCTTGGTGGAGTGTGCAGGCAGGGTGACAGAGACATCTACTTTCTTACTGCTGAGCTTCCCCGCAGTGGGAGTTTTATCTCAAAAGCAAGACGCTTGGCAGCTGAGGAACAGCATCTGAAGTTGTCCACGGCTTCTCTGTGTGTACTCTCATGTAAACACAGGCATACGCATGTGTGCGCGCGAGCACACACACACACACTAATAATTCCATAGAAAATCGCCCAGCTGGAGAGTCTGGAATAGTCTTTTATTTCCACGAGAATCTTCCAGAGAAACACAACATTCCCATGGTACTCTCTGACTCCAAACTTGGATTTTTAAATTACTATTTAACTTATTGCAGGTATATCTTAATTTTTTTCCTTTAATCTTTTGACTTCAACTTAGAAATTTTATTACTGTGTTAAAACAGCATTTCAGCAACCACTTTCAACTAATTCTTTGAAACAATTAATTAAAAATGTTTAAATATTTTAAGCTGAATATATAAATTTAAAGTGGTTAAGTTGTTGGAATTCTCAAGCTATGTAATTAGCAAATGATGTCTTTTTAATTACTTAAGTTATATTAAATTAAACTGTCAAATATGTTGAAGCTCAAATTCTTGGTAAATGCCTTTATACTGTTTATAAGCTTCCTAAAAGTCTCTTCTGCATTTGAATTAAAATAAGTCATTTAATTATATAATTTAAATGGAGATTGCAGAAATAAATCATTGGCTATTCCTATGTACCAATTTCTATTATGTACCAGAATATAAACCTGCTAAATATATGTGCTCCTGTATGTATGTAATTTCCGAATTAGTAATATGGCTTACATATATTTACTCCTCTGTATATTGTTTTTAATTCTCTAGGGTAAGTGACATTTCAGTGGCTACCAGATAACATATAGTTTTCTAGTGATGGGTTCTTGTTCCTATTTAGTGGAGCAGCAGGCCAGATTAGTGACATTTCCTGAGTTTTGGGGCAATTAGAGCTGTACATGAGACCAGCATCCAGCCAGGAAAATGAAAGTAATGACAGTTACCTTCAAGAGAACTACACACAATGTCTCTGTGAGAACTGGGTTTGTTCCCGATCTTTCCAACTTTCCTCTTTGTGGTAGGTGCCAGTTTGGACCATGAGTTCACCAGGAAGATCAAACCTAAGTTTCAGGATGGTGAAAGGGAAGGGACTGAGATCCTTGGTTGCCACAGATGTAGCCTGAACTGCCTGTTTGCTGTGTTCTCTCAGAAAATAAAATAAATTTTGTTTATTACATATAATCAATCCTACACATAATTAATTCTATTCCGAGCTGATCTTTCTACCAAAGGGGCTATTTTATCTTTTTAAATAATGTAGTTGCTTATTTCTGTGTACTGGTCTGACTTATACACCAAATGTGAATGATTTAAATAATTTTGATCATTTACCTCTTATATTTCTACTAAATGCTTGTGCTTGACTAATATGGAGAAGACATGATGAACTCTACTTAGTTTCAGTCTAAATAGACTTCCTATTTTTTCAAAGGGCCCTTTGATTTAATATTAGAATGTAATCTGAAGTTGCATTCTCTTACCCAAGCGCTTTGCTGCTTGGTAACATTCAAATAACATATTTGCTGACTCTTCTACTAAAAGTTTTTTCTGCTCCTGATCATAATTCATTATGATAATTAAATGACATCTCACTTGTATTCTGAAGATTTGTTATTTGTTTTATTGTTACAGATTCATTGATTTTTTTCAAATGCAGACTTAGTTTTCTGGAAGACTTCTGAATTTCCCTTTTGATATACAATGCTCTGTCTTTGGGTTTCCCAATGATACAAGACCTTAGAGATATTCTGCAAAAAAAAAAAAAAAAAAAATGAGTCAAGGATTCGCATACTTTGAGGAAATTGTGCGCCCTTGTTGCAATCCCCATAAGCATTGTCATGTTAAAGCCCCTGAAAAGTGCTGCAGTAAGGAACACAGGGAGCAGGACCCCTTGTGCGTCCTGGCCTGCCTGGCTAGCTTACATCCAAAATAACCACATAGAAACTGTATTAATTAAATTACTGTTTGTCCATTAGTTCTAGCCTTGTATTGGCTAACTTTCACCTCTTAATTTAACCCATTTCTAATAATCTGTGTATTACCATGAGGTTGTGGCTTACCGGAAAATTTTTAGCATGTGTCTCCATGGCGGCTCTTTCTAACTCTCTCCTTCTTTCTCTCATAATTCAGTTCTGTCTTTTCTGCCTACCTAAGTTCTGCCCTATCAGGCCAAGCAGTTTCTTTATTGATTAACCAATGAAAACAATTCATAAACAAAAAGACCTCCTACACCAGAGATGTATTTAGTTTTAGTCAGCTATTAACAAAATTTGACCTCTAATTTTAAGAAATATTACAGAATTTGTAGAAACTTCTGAGAATGTAATTCCAGTGCTGGGAAACTCCTTATTGAGCTGGCTGCCCTGAGACGCACCTGTTATCCCAGAACTTGGAAGACTGAAACAAAAAGATCATGAATTCAAAGCTTGCCTGGGTTATGTAGGAAAACTGTCTCAAAACAAAGAAACAAACAAAGTAAAACAAAATAGAAATAATGAAAACACTGAAACAAAAAATACCCTAGTGAAACAAAACCAAGTACTCCTAAGTGTATCCCTAAATCAGTATTTAGTTCCGTCAGTCTGCACTGCCTGAATTTCCCTTTGTTTCTTAGCTGCTTCCTCTGTGTTGTCTGCACCCTAATTTCTGTGAGGATATCAACCAGACTGGATTGAGACTCATTAGAGCATTCTATTTTTACCAAATTTCCTCTTTAAAAAGCTATCTCTCCAAACATAGTCACATTCAGATGTAGTGGGAGACCATGGATTGCTTCAAAGGAGAAGCAATGAAGCAACAATAGAAACTAAGAGATGGAGAAGAAGGTAGACAGAAGGATCGTCCCAGGAGAGAAAACTGGACTCAAAGATCTGGAGTAGATGGAGAGCACGCAAGCAAGTCATAGGGTTACGAGTGCCATGGATGACGGAAAGGCTAGCCAGAGAAAGCCAGACACGGTGAGGGAGTTTAGGCACCTTCAACTTTTCCTGAAGCAGTCAGATTTTTGTAACAGTGGTAGGATGGCTAGATTTGCATTTTGAAAATATCACACTGGGTGAAATTTGGAGGAGAGACTGGAGGAGTACCAGAATGGATTTTGGGGGGGCATATACAGAAAGAAGGAAGGAGAAGGGCATAGAACAAGGCCTGGAGGTGTGCCATGGTTGATGCCTATGAAAAGAAGGATGAGCCAGTAGACAAAGTTTCTTGAGAAGTTGTCTTGAGGAACAGATAAGCGGAGATAAGCTGGAGGAAGGCATGGGATTCTTCAGAGTCAAATACAGAATCACTGCACAATCCACCAGTTCTGCTTACAGGCACATCCTCCAGAAAGTTAACCAAGGTGCCAAAGAACAATGGCACCCTTCACTCTACTGGTGTCAAGAACTTGAGGTAAGCCCACGTAGAACATCTATTTTCTGTAATTAACACCTAAGATCTCCATGTGCTGAGGGAGCAATCTTTAAAGGATGGGGCAAAGATTTAGGGAGCATTTTTTAAAATATAATATGTAGCCAAATTAACTGGAGAAAGTGAGAGTGTAGACCAGAAGTAAATATGAAGATAGCTGAGCCAGGTAACTTTAATTGCTATCGGGTTTTTAAAATTAAAAAGTAACTAAACATTATAATCTGTTGTTGTGAGTGCTATCTTTTTCAGCCCAGTTATGTTTGGCTACTCAGTTGCAGAGAAGGAAAAAAAAAAAAGAGTTGGATCATCTAGAAGTTAGACTTTGCAGGATTTAAGACAATAAAATGCAAGAAAGTTAAGATATTGACAAGTGTGCAATTAAAACAATAAATAATGAAATGAAGTTATCTCGGGAGGGAAATAAGGAAAGACAGTTGATTAAACGGGAGAAAACAGGGAGATCGATGCACTAGAAATGCAGATGAAGTTGAACAAAGACCAGAGGATGCTTCATTCAGAGTACAATGTGCAGGAACAATTGGAGGAGAGGACCCTGGTGGGAGAATTGGTGATGTTTCTGTGAAGCGGGCAAAGGAAGTAATGATATAAACATAGGGCTGGGCTGAAAGGTAGAAAGTGTAAGGTCTATAAGGCTACTAAGAGCTGTCAAGCTTTGGACAGGACTGCAGTGACAACCTAAGCTTTCGGTTAGATAGAAAGGGGGACAGCAGTGATGGGTGGAATGATCAAAGAACAGTAAGGCCAAATGGAGTGACTGATGAACAGGCTTTGAGAAAGCAGGCTGGGAAGATCTTGGTCTGAAGGAGCTAGCAGGGGGCATTGCGAGCGCTAACTGTACAGGTAGACTAATCACAGCACGAGGTAAAAATTGGTACAAGGTTGTGTTGTAGGAAAAGCAACACCAAGGAAGAGATACAATTCAATTAAAGCAGGGTGGAGGAGGAAATCCTTGTAATAGAGGCCAAACATATTGAGAGAGCATCAGACAGAAAGAAAGGATCAACAGCAAAGGAACTTTCCCAAGTCTTCTTTACCTTGGGAAATGAACTCAGGGTATTGGTTCCAGAGATCCCGAAGAAAAAAAGAGATGGAATGGTTGAAAGATTATAAAGAGAGAGGTGGGTTCTTAGAAATCAGAAGTTGCTGGTTCTCCATAAGCCAGTCTTGACCGTTTTCTTCCCTTTTTTTTTATTTTTCTAATTTTTGTTATTTAAATAATTATTTTTTCTTTTTCTTTTTTATTGTTTTTATTGAGATATAAATTTTTCTCTACTCCCCTCCCTTCCTCTTCCTTCTCTTCTATCCTCCCCCATGACCTCCACACTCTCAATTTACGCAAGAGATTTTGTCTTTTTCACCTTCCTGTGTAGATCCATGTATATCTCCGTTAAGGTCTTCTTTGTTGTCTAGTTTCTATGGGGTTGTGACCTGTAGGCTGGTTTTTATTTGCTTTATGTTTAAAAGTCACTTATGAGTGATATTTGTCTTTCTGGGTGTGGGTTACCTAACTCAATATGATATTTTCTAGATCCATCCATTTACCTGCAAATTTCAAGATGCCATTATTTTTACCACTGAGAAGTACTCCATTGTGCAGATGTACTGCATCTTTATCCATTCTTCAGTTGAGGAGCATCTAGGTTGTTTTCAGGTTCTGGCTATTACAAATAAGGCTGTTATGAACATAATTAAGCACATGTCCTTGTGGTATGATTGAAAGTCTTTGGGTATATACCCAACAATTTTGCGTCTTGAGGTAGATTGTTTCCTAATTTTCTGGTTATACTGATTTCCAAAATGACTGTACACGATTGCACTCCCACCAGCAATGGAGGAGTGTTCCCTTTATCCTACATCCTCTCCAGTATAAGCTGTCATCAGTGTTTGTGATTTTGGCCATTCTTACAGGTGTTAGATGGAATCTCAGAGCTGTTTTGATTTGCATTTCTCTGATGGCTAAAATATTGAGCATTCCCTTAAATGTCTTTCACCCATTTGAGATTTGTCTGTTGAGAGTTCTCTGTTTAGGTCTGTACCCCATTTTTTTAATTGGATTTTGTGTTCTTTTGATGACCAATTTCTTGAGTTCTTAATGTATTTTGGAGATCAGTCTGATGTGGGGTTGGTGAAGATCTTTTCCCAATATGTAGGTTGCTGTTTTGTCTTTTTAATAGTGTCCTTTGCTTTACAGAAGTTTCTCAGTTTCAGGAGGTCCTATTTATTAATCATTGCTCTCAGTGTTGGTGCTAATTGGATTACATTTAGGAAGTGGTCTCCTGTGTCAATGTGTTCAAGTGTACTTCCTACTTTCTCTTCTATAAGGTTCAGTGTGGTTGTTTTACGTTGAAGTCTTGAGCCATTTAGACTTGAGTTTTGTGTATGACAATAGATAAGGATCTATTTTCATTCTTCTATATGTTGGTATCCAATTATGCCAGTACCATTTGTTAAATATGCTTTCTTTTTCTCATTTTATATTTTTAGCTTCTTTGTCAAAAATCAGGTGTTTGTAGGTATGTGGATTGATATCCAGGTCTTCAGTTCGGTTCCATTGGTCCACCTGTCTGTTTTTATGCCAATACCAGCTGCTTTCAGTACCATAGCTCTGTAGTGGAATTTGAGGTCTGGGATTGTGATGCCTCCAGAAGTTCTTTTGTTGTATAGGATTGTTTTTGTTATCCTGGGTTTTTTTTTTTTGTTGTTGTTTATCCATATGAAGTTGAGTATTGTTCTTTTGAGGCCTATGAAGAATTTTGCTGGGCATTGATTGAATCTGTAGATTGCTTTTGGTAAGATTGCCGTTTTTATTATGCTGTTCCTACCTATCCAAGAGCAAGGGAGATCTTTCCATTTTCTGAGGTCTTCAATTTCTTTCTTTAAAGTTTTAAAGTTCTTGTCATACACGTGAAAAGTTTTTGCAGCCCAATAAACCTCTCTGCCGATGCAATAATCCAAATCTGACCAAATCAAACTGAATTAGAAAAAGCCCAGGTTAAAGGGATTCCAGGGGTCTTCTAACCCCCAGAGAGGAGATGGGAAGAAGATCAGAAAACCACAGAGAGTGGAAAGGAAGACCGGAAAGACCACGTGTTCATTCTCTGGGGGCGGGGGGGGGGGGGGGGAGCAGTTTAAATACCCTGTGGGAGTGGTCTTGATCCTCTTTGGGGAAGGGTCACCGTTTGGCGGGCTTTCTCAGATGTGGAGTCTGTACTGAGACAACTCCCAGGGGATGGTGCTTGGAATGAACTTTCCACCCAAACATTTCAGACTCCTTGGATATTTGGATGCTAGGGGCTGGGGTGAAGCCCCAACCCAAATATTCCAGATTCTTTGGATATATGGATGTTAGCAGCTCTGGTCTTTCACCTGTTTGGTTAGTGTTACTTCAAGTTATTTTATGTTATTTGTGATTATTGTGTAGGTTGATGTTTCTCTGATTTTTCTCACTCCATTTATCATCTGTATAAAGGAGGGCTACTGATTTTTTTTGAGTTAATCTTGTAACTTGCTACATTACTGGAGGTGTTTTTGAGTTGTAGGAGTTCCCTGGTAGAATTTTTGGGTCACTTAAGTATATTGTCATATCATCTGCCAATAGTGAGAGTTTGACTTCTTCTTTCCGATTTGTATCCCCTTGATACAAATCCTTTTGATGTCTTATTATTCTAGCTAGAATTTTGAGTACTATATTGAATAGATATGAGAGAGTAGATCTCACAGCGATCCCACTGAAATCAGAAACAAAACAAGGAAGTCTTGACTTCTTGTTGAAAAAAATCATCGCAGTAGCTGGAGCCTAGGCATGGAGCTTAGAGGTCGAGTGCTCGCTTAGCATGTGTAAGGCCTCTCAGTTTGAATTCCAGGCATGCCACTCCTTGGTTCAGTGTCTGTCATCCAAAGTCCATTCAGATGCATGTAGCTTCTGGTCATCACCTGTCTGTCTATATCCTGGGGACTAAATGGAGGGCTTAGTGCTTTGCCACTGAACTATGCTCTGATGCTCTGTTCCCAACCTTCTGACCTTTCTTAACTTCCAGCACAGGTTCCCCCACTTACTGTGGCTGTGACTCGCTGTTCCTAAAACATAGGTTGTTGACTAGCACTATCGGATTGCCATTAGACAGGCCTTCTCCTGCAGTGTATGGGAACACATAAATATGCTCTCTCTCTTCAGGTCTTCTCTCTGGGTGATGCCCTCCATGAGAAGGATTATTCAGTTGCCTGGCTCTGTTTGTGAACTTTGATACTTACTCTGTGGACCCCTTGCTTCTACAGTCAGTAACACCTACAAACACTCGGGAACATCACTGTTGCCTTATTCTGATACTGTACATTTCTATCTTGAAATGAAAATGGTCATCTGTATTTCTAAATGTCATCTTTTCGAAAGATTGAGAGTCATGAAAGGAAATCAAAAGTTAATAATGACACAACACCATCTCTTAATATAGAGGATGGTCTGAGTTAAAGCAAATTTTTCTTGGTAGTTATTTTGGGTATAAGTAAAACGGAGCTTCAAATACTGAATTTGACGCAGGAGAATCCACATTTCTACACAAGGCTATTTTTTCTATCTGGCGGGCAGTCATGAGGTGCGAGTTCTTTTCCCTTCCAGTGTTACTTTTTTCTTTTTACCTCAAAACAACAAGGATACTTGTGTGTTATTTTGAGTTGTTTAGAAACTGTATGTTTCCTTTTCTATAATACTCGGTTGCTTCTGACTGCTGGTGAGTTGTCCTGTTTGTGTGTGGGCCACAGGGTCTCAGATCACATCCCTTAGTTTGGGAGAGAAGAACCAGGTATAGGAGGGCACAGGAAGAGGAACATAAGAAATCATGAACAGATAGGGTGGGAGAGAGATTGAAGCAGGCCCTGGAGGTAGTGAGGGAAGTAGTGCAGTCTACCTTCCCGAAAACCAGCCAAAGCCTCACAGAAGCCAGGAACCCTTGCACAGACACAGGCTTCACTGTGGGAGCTCAGGCTCTTTTATCTTCTAAAAAGCACACCAGAAAACAATGTTTAATTGAGGGGGAAATGGTTCTGCTCTTGCGAGTGAATTGTTTTACACCTTTAGGAAACTTGGTAGGATGTTTCTTAAGCCAATAGAAGAGTCCGGAGAAGAATGACTTCCAGTAGATGCTTCCATGAAAATAGATTAAGATCTAAGATTTTTAGAGGAACGGACAAGAACATTTTGGGTTTCTGTGGGAAACCTTTTTTATATTGATTAAGCAAACCAAATCAGACAAATAGATACACTTGGTCAATTTAATTTTCCAGGCCATATCACCACAGTTATGAGGTGGTGGTTCAGTGACCAAGGGGAATGAGGCATTCAGGGAATCTGGCTTGATCTGATTATTGAAGTAGTAAAGTAGATCCTTGCAGCTGACAGATAGATCTGTCTACCCCAAGCCTAACATGCTTTGTTCATACTGTAATGCTATCTGTGCGCGCTAAGGAAACTTCTGCGAGATGGTGGGGCAAATGTCTGAGGAAAGCAACATTAAGATAGCTAGTGTTTCCTGTTTTGCTAAGTTGGGGGGCATAAAGAAATCATATAATTTTTACGATAAGTAAGTTGGGGCTATGATAATGGACAGAATGTTGGACCTAGCACCAACTGCCCTGTGTGAGATAGATACACAACCACACTAGAGGGACATCTTATACATCGGTGTAAGCAAAGGCCCCCCAGAAGAATTTAGCCAGCTTTGTAGGACTTTGAAGAAAGAGTAGCATTCAAATGAACAGAGAGGGGAGGGACATAGAAAACACATCACTTCATAAAGGGGAACAGCAAGTAGATGGATTCAGTTGCCTTCAAGTTTACATGACATACAGAAACAGAAGCAGGAGGAAAAGAAATAAATAAAAACAAATAGGATTTCCTCAGATTATTAAAGATCTGAATTCCAGGCTAAGATTTGGGATGGAGAAAGAATGGCCATGGAAATATCTTTGAGCGGGTAACAAGATCAAGAGCCCATCATAGCAAATCCTGGATTTTCCCATAGTGTTACAGGATAGATTTTAGCAGTATTTAAGTTTGTTTATAGGCTGGTAAGACTGTAACTACAGAGCAAAACACTGTGCCCTGAACAACAGTTGCACTTTTACACCAAAGCAAATTCCAGGACAGTCAGAACTGTTACACTGAGAAACCCTGTCTCAATCAACAACAACAACAAAACAATAAAAAATTAAAAATAAAAAATCAGCAAACAAAAAACTTAATTATAGTTGAACCTCTGCTTTTAGGAAAATTTTTTATTTATGCAATCAACCTCTCTCATTAACTCCATTTGGAGGTACAAAATAAGGCCATTGTTTGCAAGTAGTGATTTGGTTTAACCCAGACTATTCCCTTGTATTTGAGAGTTGTGTTTTATCCTGTGTCTTTCTGATAGCCTTTGTGAGCAAACAAGACAGAAGCGACTAAGAACAATGTGTGATTCTTTCCCCCATCAGCGTAGGATGGAGTCCTTTAAAATTCAAGGAGAGCGAAGAGATGGAGCTTCAAGGCTACAGAATTACACTTCGGGATGACATTCATGGCTCGTGCCCCTCCTTTCCTTAACCCGCTCCTTCTCTTCTTTTCTACTTCCCCCTCTTCTTTCTCCTTCCCCCCTCCTCTTCATCTTTCTTCCACTTTTCCTCCTCCATCTCCTTCTTCTCCACCTGCTTTCCTTCCCCCTGTTCTCCCTTCTTCTCCTCTCTCTCGTCTTCTTCATTGCTTGTATTCCCTCTTTCTTCTTGGTTCAATTTTAGAACTCTGTATTTGATGCAACTGTTACCTTAGAATCTTTCAGTGTGTTCACATTGAATTTTACTGGCCTTTTGAATATGTCTTCAGAACTTGACCATGGAAATGTTAGACACTCACTGCCCCTCCCTCCTCCGCACTTGAATGTAGGAGGAAGGGAGAAGCTTTGTTTGCTCTTCTTCCCTCTTCCTACTCTCTCTTCTTCCTTCATTTTCTCCTCTTCTTTCTTCATCTCCCCTCCTGTCCTGGCCCCTCCCCTCCCTTCCACTCCTCCTGTTTTGTTTTTTTCCTCCTCTTTATTTTCATGTTGGGGAAAAGGTATAGTTTCTGACACATTTTCATCCTGACACTGGTGTTGAAATTCGTTTCCCTCAAACCTTACAGCATTAGAACTATAGCATCACACTGTAGGGAGAGCACTTAGACGCGCTGATAGAATTGACAGCTGCCCACCCATCCTATTTCCCCGATGTGGTCCTAGGTGACACCAGAAGGGCCAGTTTTTCTTCTGGCCTGAATTACGCTTTTAATTTTAGAACTTTGTGGCCTGCACGGTAAAGGTGACCATGGCCTGTGTGCTTAAGAGGTAGGGGCTGTGGAAATACTCCCTTTGGGCAGGCTCTGGGTTCTTTAGTGAGAGATTGCATTTGTCTGAACTTCCCTTCTGAATCACTGTCTTGGGAAGTCAGAGTTCAACGTCAGGGAGCCCCACTGCCTTAAAGACACAAAGTTCACATTCAACTAAAAGGCTAGGAAGGCTACGCCAGCTTGTCCTTTGTAAAATATACAAAGCTGCGCTGTCTGTCATACACATCAGTGAACATGCCACCCTCCCCGCACAGATCCCTGGGAACAGAGAAAAAATACAAACTGAATTTTGCAAGCTTTTGTGAAATGAAGGTCACCTACATCTTCCATGTGAAGAATATTTACTGTGTGATTAAAGTTGCGATCCATAGGGGGAGAAAAAAAATCATCCGCACATCACGATTTTCCTCCTCCTTAACGCTCAACCCACTCACATCAAAAATTCACAACAGGTAGCATCAGTCTCTTCTCCAAATGCATCACTCCCATGTCACCTGAGGGCGGGGTTTCAGGTATCCACAGCTGCTGCAAACATGCATTGTTGTTAGCTTGAACACTCCCATCTTAAAGTCAAAGGCCCAGCTTGCTGGCTGCAAAAGTATAATGTCCTGGAGCAGCCTAGTGTTGCCACGACACCAGGGAGTGTGTCTGTACCTACCCCGTCCTCTCTGGGCCATTCAGGGTCCCACCAGCCGAATGCCTTCAGGGATATGGAAGCACGCATTGTGCCTAGCTTCCGCATTGTGCCTTCAGCACTGTCTCCTGCAGCTGGCATGCTATACTCTTGCCACCATCAGTGCTCGCTGGGCTAAAACTCAGTGCTACTCCCACACAGCTGGAACTACAACACCTCTATTCCTAAGGCCACTTTCAGATAAACAAAGACAGACTTACCTCTGTGATCTGTTCAGTAAATGTGGGGGATAGGACCAAGTATTTTCCCCTGGGCTTGACAGATTTTAGATATGTATAAAGAAGTAACTTATATTTAACATTTTTATTTGAGAAACTTTGATGTGTACTTCAATTTACTAGCTATCACCTTTAAAACTCTTTGACATGCGGAAATTATCTGGTTGATTTATCATTGTCTTCTGCAGGGTGACTCATCTCCAAATGACACGGCATTTGCCTTTGAAATCAGTACTGTATTTATTTCATTGTTCTGAGCCTTCCCAAATAAATCAGTATTTTTGATAGAATAATTGTGAGAAAAATAAATATGTAGCAACTGTTTTGTAGCCTATGGGTTATCTGCAGTTCACTGCTCCTCAGCTTCTGTTGCACAAATGCTTCTGAGGAGCAAAGTGGCCACTCTCTGCCAAAGGAAATGGCCATCTTAGTGTTGTGCCAGTGACAAGGGAAAGAATGACAGGGTCTTTTTGCTGATATCCCTTCTCTCCTGACTCCTTTGATGAAGAAAAATAATAAACTAACTGAAAAGTTTCTGCACCCTAATAAGCTTCTCCACCAATGTAATAATCCAAACCAGGCCAAACAGAATTAGAAAAAACACAGGTTTAGTGGATACCAATGCTGCCGGGTGGCTTCCCAGCCCCCCAGAGAGGGGACGGGAAAGAAAGACTGGAAAACCACATATCTGTTTTTTGGGGTGGACGGCAGTTTAAATACCCCATGGAAGTGGTCTTGAACATCTCTGGGGGAGGGAGGGGTCATCATTTGGCGAGGTTTCTGAGATGCAGGAGGGTTTGGAGAGAGATAGGGAGGGACCTTGGATTGGAGCTTTTTCAAGAACATTCCAGACTCTGGATATGTAGATGCCAGGGGCTGGGGATGGAGCTTCCACCTGAACATTCCAGACTCTGGGTATATGGGTGCCAGGGGTGGGGTAAAGCTTCCACCAGAATGTACTAGACCCTGGGTATATGGATGCTGGTTCATATCCTGTGGGCATGGAATAATGATGATGATGATGATGATGATGGTGATGATGATGATGATGTGTGTGTGTGTGTGTGTACGCGTGAGTTAGAAGAGCTAGTTGGACCCACACATTTCTCTGTATGTCACATTGTTTAAAATCAGAGATCTATTTTCTTACTCAAGACAGAACTTGATAGTCTGTAAAGCCTTACCTTTTCCTTCTCTTATTATATTAGAGGGATCATGTGTGTGTTCATGAGTTGGCGTGTGTATGCTGTGTGTGTGCAGTAATCAGGGACTGGTTTGCTGCCCTCTACTGTTTTTTGTTTGTTTGTTTGTTTTCAGTTTCTCTCACTGGCTTATTGGCATGAAACTCACCAAGCTGGCTGGCCATAAAACGCATGTATCTGTTGTCTAACACTGAACTTACAAGTGCACAGCCTCAGGCTTGAGTTCAGGGGACTGAGCTCAAGTCCTCGTGCTTGTGAAAAAAGGCCCTTCACTGGGGAGCTGACGCCTCTACATCTGTTTTTCTTCAGAAACTTCAGCCCACTGCTAAGGATCGGAATTCAGTGTTTGCTCTGATTGGAGGAACCTGGGACGATATGCCGAAGCTGCCATGCTGGCATCCACAGACCAGGGCGCCATAGCTGTGAACGAGCATGCCCCTCTCAAAAGAAAAGGAAAAAAAAAGGGGGGGGGGACTGTATTTGAATGTGCAAAGATCCAGTTTCCACTGGAAGGCCAAGGCAGATAGATGTGAAATACCCAGGCAGCTTCTTGGAGAAGATTAGTGAAGTGGAACTCTGTGAGGTATACTGACTGATAGAAGGAGCTTGTCCCGGGATGGACTCCATGACAGCCTTTCCTCCTCAGGCCTCCCCGTGCCCGGCAGTCCTGTGTATGTAGTGCACCCTTGGGTGGTCTGGCTTCTTGGAGTCCTGCTTCCAGAGCAGAGTGAAAGCAGATTTGCTCTTTACATTTCTGCTGTTGGGAGTGGGAATTAGACGGTGTACAACTTTCTGAGGGAATTGCTGCAGATCTCAGGGGAAGGTTTCTCAGCGAGGGAGACCCGTTTCTGAACTCACAGCTCCCCCGCATTACTTTAAGCTAACGTGGCAGAGACGGCTGGGAGGTGGCTACTGGCTCAGGGCCCTGAAACACTGAGTAATTCGGAGGATTGCTGGGACGGCAGGCGCCGTTCCAGAGACTTCCACGTTGTCCTACCATGAAAAAAAAAAATAAAAGAGGAGGAGAAAGAAAAAATATCCTTCCACTATCCAGGCCAAAGACTGGGAGGCAGATCCTTGGCTCTGAAACAAGACCCGTCCCTTTTATGGAAGGACAAGGCTGGAAAGTTCCACCACAGAAGAAAAGGCGAGGATAGTTCAGTATATTTTACAGAAGAGAGGGGAGCAAGCCAGGAGGCGATTGATGGGGGTGGGAGGGCTTGAGGGGAGCGCTACTTATTTTCCTCAAATTTCTCTATTTACGTCATTCTCGACTTGTAATGACAATGAGTTGAGCTCCTTGCCCGATCTCCTCCAATGAAACAGTTGACCACTTTTATGAAGCCCCCCGGAGATGTCTTAGCGACTGTGGACTCAGAGAGAAAGAGATTAGAAGGAACAAAACAAGATCGATTGCATACCAAATCCTATATATAATGACCCAGTATAGACAGCAAAGACAAGCTCCTGCCGCTGGCCTCTGGATGAGTGTTTTCTTTTCTTTCTTTTTTTTCTTTCTTTCTTTTTTTTATCAGAGAAGAGGAAGGTACAATTAAAGGGGTGGGGAGTGGTGTGGTGGTGGTCATGTCAAGTTGTTATTGGATTCAAGCAGCTAGACTGCTTGACTGTGTGGACCAGAGAGCTCAGTGGCTTGAGAACATTTACAGCACAGACTCAGAGCCTGGTATCATTTTAAATTGAATTCCAGGTTTTAGCTCAATTAAAAGCCACTGTGAGGATTCGAGGAGAGAAATGATGTGATCAAATTATTAGAGCAGCATGGTTTTTATATTAATTAGGAGAGACCACAGGGACTGGAGGGATGAGACCGTCAGCAAGTAGGTAATTCGCTAACCAAATAAACTCAGGAACCCATAAGGTCTTTGTGAAATGGACAAATTAAAGCTACAGTGTTGCCTGACATTAGAGAGAAGAGAGGGCTTTTCCGCCCTGCATTTATTTTATCTGATTCACTTACCTTGTGAGTTCTCGGACTTGGACCCTCAGCTTGATTAGTTACCTCTCATCTGTCTACAGACGCCAGCAGGACACCCTTCCGTCCATTTACATGTGTGTCTGTGTCCACAGGCTAAGGGGAAACCAAGAGCAGAATGGCCGGACCAAGGATTACTGAATTATTTTCCCACCCCGGTTTGAAAAGTAGGAATTTGTGTTTTCGCTTTTTCTCATCATCAGGCCTGGCCCTTTGGGGGTTTTTAGTCTGAGATATGAATGTGTTCACCAGCTGGGAAAAAAAAATCTGACATTTACTTGATTTTGTCCCTTAAAAGACAGAGAGAGAGAGAGACAGAGAGAGAGAGAGAGAGAGAGAGAGAGAGAGAGAGAGAGAGAGAGAGAGAGAATTGGCAGCATTAGTAAGCAATAAGCTTGCTTATTTACTTCTTTATTTCCCCATCCCCATCCCCCACCTCTGGTTGCAGGCTTTCTCCACAGCTCTGAGAGACTTCTGGTCAGTTTTGTAAAGACAGTTTCCCTCAGTGCTGCCTCTTGTAGAGAATGCCACGTAGGCTTCCTGGGTTCTAAAGGCTGAGAAACCATGTTGGCTCCATTTACAGCCTTTTTCTTTTTGTGGTTCTGGGTGGTACAGCCCAGCTGCCGACATCACCCGTTCCTTCTTCTGGGAATAGCCTTAATTGTACTTGGCTTGGTTGACATATGGGCCTCTGAAAAATATGAGGCTGATCCCTCTAGTGTTTCCTTTTGAAGATTACAGTACAAAGTACTGGATGGAGGAACACAGCGGTAAAGGAGTGGAGAGAGTGGCTGCAAAACCAGTCTGCTCTAAAATGGCTTTATTGAAATGACCTTCTACAAAATGGCCTGTACTAGACAAGATTTCTAACCAAAGAGAATGCAGCCGCTTTGCTACAGCTTTTGTACATGTTGGAGGTTTGCCATTGGCGAACATTTTGAGTCAGGGGAACCGGTGGCATTGAGACTTATCAGAACTAACAGTAAACAATTTAAATAATATTTGCCAGAGTTACCAGAAGGACAAGGGGCATTGTAAACTTGCTTTGTCTTCAGAAATAAATTCACAATACTGGTTAGGGTTGTCTGGCTGTATTCACAGGATGTTATAGAAAAGGGAGACAAGATTTCACAAGCTTTTACATTCTTTCCCGATGCCTCCTGATGCTCAATAAAAAAAAAGAGTATGCTGTCTTCTTCATGTTTTTCTTTGACATTTTCTTCTACATTCAGACATTTGTTAAACAGCTATTCTATTCCAGACACGGAAGATATAAAAACGATAAGATAGAGTCACTTCCCTCAACAGACTACATCGTCCCACTGGAAGACAGACTCTTAGTGACAATAGAGATTTATACATACTGCCTAGGACAAAGGGGGGAAATGATATTAATTATTAATGTTGGTTATCAAGGAAGATGAAGCATTTAAGCTGTGGTTTGAAGTCTAAGCAGAAGTTAGAGTCCTCATTACAGGCAATTCATGGTTTGACATTGTTGACTGATCCTTAGTCAATGCCCACTCTGTCAGCTCCAGTTTCTGGAGCAATCTGTGGCATGTGCAATGGGCAGCTCGCTTTTTGTTTTTGTTTGTTTGTTGATGATGATGTGCAACCTGCAGAGCAATTCCGCTTTATTCCAGTGTCCCTTGCTTTCCCTTATGAAATAAAAAGAGCCACACAGAAGACAGGCTAGCTTCGCATTAAATGAACATGACATCAAATTGGGAAGGATCTCATGGGTAGGTGTTTGGGATGCTGCAGCAGCTCTGGGTTCCAGCATAAGGAGGTGGGGGTGTTAGTATCACTAGGGAGCCCTATTCTTTTGTAGGGGAAGAAGTGGGCTCTATTGGAGGGAGTCAAGTTATTACAGACTTTTTATTTAAAGGTCTCGTCCAGTTCTGAGAACCTATAAGCAAATTTTCATACATTTGTTAAAAAAGGACTGATTGCCCCAGATAGGAGTCTAGGAAACACCAACCCCTGCTCCCCCATAGTCCAGCACACTGCTGTTTCAAGCAGACATTGCCTTAAAAATCCGTTAGGAGCACACACACACACACACACACACACACACACACACACACACACAGACACCTGTCCTAAGGTCCTTCCTTGTCTTGTTGGCAGTGAGGTTGATTCACTTACTGAAACTATGCAGGCAGTTTCAAAGACTCTTGGGTTGTAGTTAAACACATGAAGTTCATTTGGTTCGTTAGATAAGACATTACCAACAGTCGCTATATTTACATTTGTACATGTTTAGTCAGAAATCAAATCACGGTTATAAAGTCTACAATCATATTAAGGATCTTAAGAATTATAGGATGGAAAATTAGGCTTTGATTCAAAGTGAATATCAGTACATTATGCAAACTATGTTTTATGGGCAGTTAATGTAATATTATTATCATTTTATGAAGACTTAATTCTAGTACTGGAGGCTCCCTGTTATTATAACAACAATACTGTTTAATAGCCACAGTTCCAGAATACGAACGTAATGAAGTTACTGAAGTGGAAAGTGCCATGGGAGGTGGGATTGACACACCCAGGGAATAAGAGAGCTGGGAGTCAAGAATGTAGGTGGCTCCTGCTTAGTTCTGCCTCTAGTATCCTCTGCACACCAGAGCCTCCTCTCTCCTCTCTACGGGGCTGACACCCTTGTGCCTTCAGTATTCTTACTCCTGGGTTAAATCATAGTGCCCACTGCTGCATTCATCCTTTTCATTTAAGATTAATATCCCACGCCAGGCAACAGTGGCACACACCTTTAATCCCAGCACCCAGGAGGCAGAAGCAGGTGGATCTCTGAGAGGAGTCTGAGGCCAGCCTGGTCTACAAGGTGAGTTTCAGGACAGCCAGAGATATACAGAGAAAACTTGTCTCAAAAAATCAACCAACCAACCAACCAAACAAACAAACAAATACATAAACAATATTATCTTTCTATGATCTTAGAACAGATGGAGTCCTAAATTAATTCTGCAACCATAATTTAAGAAATTTGAAAGGAAATATATATTTTTGTAGGGGGCATGAATAATTAGAGAGCAAATGAGGGAAAGGCAGCCCAGCTCTACTCTGCTGTTCAACTTTCAGGAGCATGTTTCCTCCAAACTTAATGGCATTTTCAGAGGTTCCTTGTCTTACAACGTGTGCCAGAACTCTTCCTTTTTTAAAAAATTATCTTTTTAATTTTAATATAATTTCATTTCATTTACCTTTATTTTATCTTTTCTCTTTTTACCTTAGAGGTCACTTGCATATATATTATGGCTTCCAGCTCAATATTTTTATGGGATTCCTGAGTGTGTGAACTAGTGAGTCTCTATTTCTTATGCGTTCTCTTGGGCTTTTCCCCTTCTGTTTGTTTTGTCAATTACAGTATGTTAATTTTGTTTATCATATTATATTATATTATATTATATTTTTATCTCTTTGAAGCTTGATTTTTTTCTCTGAAAGACAAAAATGAGGTGGCTCCAAATGGGTTTGGAGATGGGGAGGAAACGGGAATAGTAGAGGAATGGGAATAATCAGTATATGTTATGTAAGAAAAAAATGTATTTTCAATAAAAGAAAAATTATGAGGAAAAGAGTAAATATGAAAATGTCCCCTTTTATCCTACACAAAAGAGTAACCACAATAAAATGTTTGAAGTACTTTTAAAAAAAGAAAAAAAGAAAACAAAGGAATATTATTCCTAACTCCTGAATTTCCCAGGGTTCTGTTAGCCTTTGCACATAAATGAGGCCTCATTAATGTCCATCTTCCTACTATTATCGATTTCCTTTATTGATTTGAATGACTTGTAAAACTTAAGTATTCTCAAAATGCCTGTTCTACCAAATACTGGAAAGTGTCTCCAAGCAGCTTTCCCTTGTGTGCAGTAACAGTCGAAGGCTTCCTTTGTCCCTTTTCTAGGACGCACTAAGCAGCGCCCCCTTCCTGCATTGTCTTACTCACAGTTTCTCACCTCCTGGTCATGCTGTGCTGGAACATTGGCTACCTACATTCACTCTGAGAACTTTTCCTGCATGATAAAGGTCCTTTAGAACCCTCAGGATGCCAAACTTGACTGTGTGTGTGGGGGGGGGGGGGGGGGGGGGGGGGGGGGGGGGGGGGGGGGGGGGGGGGGGGGGGGGGGGGGGGGGGGGGGGGGGGGGGTGAAAATGGGAGAGAGGTGGGAGAAAGTAAAAAAAATAAATAAATTTTGTTTTCCCTGACTTTGTGCCTTGGTGTGTTAAAGCATTTAGAAAGTTTTGCTTCTAACTTGCTTCCCCCTGTAATTCCATCTTATAAGCAGAGACCAAAAATAAAATAAAATAAAATAAAATAAAATAAAATAAATCAAACGATAAAAACTATAGGGTTCAGAGTTCTTTTTTTCTTATCAATATGTGAAATTGATTAACTATTCATTTTGCTTAAAGTGACAAGAGATGGTAGCTATTTAAAGCTCTGGGTTTTATTTAGTATCCACAAATACTGAAATCTAACAATGAAAAACAAGCCAAGGTGTGACTCTGAATTAGCAATTATTAATTATTTATCAATAAATAGCCTATTTATATAAAAAGAATTGGTACCTTCAGTTGGGGAAAGTCAAATTTAAAAGTGAAAAATTAAATCAAAAGAAAATGATCAGAGAGAGAGAAAGAGAGAGAGAGAGAGAGAGAGAGAGAGAGAGAGAGCGAGCAAGCTTGAGGCTGAAATGAAAGTAATTTGCTGTGATGAAAAGGAATTAGAGAAGACTGATGGAAAAAGAGTTTTTCATGGATGAAACTGAGATGCTGGGAGACACTGTCTGCACCAGTAGGAAACCCTCTGTCTTTATCTGCAGTGGCACTATATTGTTAAATCTTGCTTGCTCTTTGATAGCTCACCTCAAGGGCTAAACTAAGAAATCCAATTACTTTTCTAGAAACTGTAGTGATGACCAACTAAACTGTGGCCCCTGGGGACAGTATTTGTATCCTTTGACAGCAATTAATGAAACCAATAAATCAATTAGTTAAATTAAATTAAGGTCCAGCCAGCTGTTACTACAGCCTAACCATGTACAACTAAATGTAATTATATGGGCACCCTGGACACGAAACAGATACAGTTCCAATGATCTTCACTGCTCTTATATCCTAATGTCTGCTCCTACTTTATAAAATTTATAAAATTATAGCCATCCTACCTTTGGCTTGACTTTGTATTATATGAGCTTTGCTTGGGGGAGGTTGTTGGCAAAGGGCAATGGAAACCACTCTTTGTATCACTGAGTGATAATGGATTACACCCAGGACCAATTCTTTCCATTTGCTCCCTTTCTGGGTTTAATAGATCTCATTTTTCTTACAAAGTAATTGTTGAATCCATACCCATTTTATATCCCAGGGAAGAAGTTTTTCTCTTTCCTGACAATGCTGATTCCTGCAGTCCTGCCTTCTCTAGGTCTAATGTGGTTCCTCTCCTCGTTACCCCTGATGTGGGAGTGATTTCTTATTAATAAAGAAACTGCCTAGGCCCATTTGCATTTGATAGGACAACCCTTAGGTAGGCAGGGAAAACAGAAGAGAATCCTGGGAGAAAGAAGCTTAGTCAGAGAGTCGCCATGATTCTCCTGCTCCAGACAGACGCAGGTTAAGATCCTCCCTGGTAAGCCAGCTTGTGAGCTACACAGAATATTAGAAATGGGTTAGATTAATATGTAAGAGCTAGCCAATAAGAAACTGGAACTAGCTGGGCCAGGCAGTGTTTGAAAGAATACAGTTTCCGTGTAATTATTTCGGGCATAAGCTAGCCATGTGGGCGGCCGGGTGCCGGGGACGCAGCCCTGCTGCTCCTAATTCAACATACCCCAGTGCCTGCATGCCTGCTGCCCAAACAATTGCCCTCTTCCTTCCACACTGTTGTCTTCTCCCTCTCCCCACACCTTTGTGTTCACACTTCTCCAGCCACTCCTCTATGGTGTATCTTAGCAATGTATCTTAACAACTGCCCACGTTGCTGGACTCAATGAGCTCTCCATTCTTGGATGTCTCCAGACCAGAACACTGGTGTCCATGTTATTCGTCTTGCCCTGCTTTCAGACTAGCCACCCTATTTTACCAAATTATCTTTTTACCTATTTTGTTGGAGACAGGCTTTGCACTCTACAGCTCAGGCTGGCCTGGAACTCACTCTATGCCACACAGGCTGGCTTTGAGCTATTGGTCCTCCTACCTCAGGCTCCTGGCCTACTCTTCTCATTATTTCTTACCTATCAATAATTTCTGCAGAACCTTCATATATTTATCAAGTATCTATGCTTATGGCCTAAATATAAAAATAAAGGAGATTGAAAGAAACCACAGATAAGTAATGGCTGTAAGGGGTCTAGTCATTTGTAGCAGGATCTCCTGCTACAAGGATATACAAGGAGAAATTATGATTTAGTCTGGATGAACCAAGGAAGGGCAATAGAGATGACGTGTAAGTTGAAGGACTAAATCAAAAAAACCAAACCAAAACAACAACAACAAAAAACCCAGCATTTCCAGTATAGGCAGGGATATGTGTAGAACCTAAAGTTAAGAAATTACACTTTTTTTTTAAAGTCTTGTGATTCTGAGTGTCTCTGGAAAGCAATGTTGAAAAGGTATATCTATTGAGAAAAATCCACGGATACTTGGGAAAACATATTTAGTAAGGGATGAAATAGGGAACACACACACTCACAGATACAGTGGGGAGCAACACTGTTGCTTCTCCATCTACCGTGGAAGGATGAAGAAAGCTCTGGACCCAGTTACCAAATAACACACCAGAAGCCTTACACATTGAAGCAAGGGAGCATGCAATCTTAATCTATCTTAATTCTTCTTAATCATCAAGTCAGAGAAAACAGCCCATAGCAGGTCACCTCAAAATGTCATTGGTTAAATGGATAGAACTCCCACAACATTCTCTTCCTGTGTTTTCTAATTAAGAACCGTCTAATCCTAACATGAACTATATATGATAAGAACTATCAAGTATTTCTCATAAGAAAGAAAAGGTAATAACATAAACAAAAATGAAACTACAACCAACAAGAACAACATCAAGCAAGAAGCACATTCTAAATGTCCAGAGCATAGGTAGCACTCTGTCTTGAAGAGACCAAGTTTTGTACCTAAAATGCTAGAGGATTGTTAGTATAACTATCAAGTCTTTAACCCCCATAAAAGACCTGAGAAGGAAAATAATACTACCTGAGTAAACAGGAAGTGCAATCAAATGACTTCTGAAAGATGCAAGATGACAAAAAACAAGTGGCTGCCTGGACAGTTTCCCAGTGTTTCTCTGTAACATTGGAGAATTCAACTTTGGTTGGAGAACTAGAATATCTGATGGACCATTTTCAGAAGCAGAAAAGACTGTCCTACCCTGTCTTGGCAAGGTTTAGCAGTTGCTTTTCCTTGTAGCCTCCTTGTCTTGTTTTGAACGTGGAACCGTAAATTTTAGACCTTTTCGTCTGACATGGGTCAGCTAAGATATTTGGTTTAACACACACAATCTAATCTTATGCATAGGAAAATATGCTTGTGAACAATGGAAAGAATAGATTGGAAAGAGGACCTTTAGATGCTTATTTCAATGGTATAGGACCTGAATCAGAATACTGGTCATAGGAATAACTTTGACACCTTGCCCAAGTGAAATGATTGCATGTAGTTATGATTCAATACTGAAAATTGCCAGTAGTAAAACAAGAACTTATGGGCAACTCTAATGCTTCTGAAGGTGTGTGTGTGTGTGTGTGTGTGTGTGTGTGTGTGAGAGAGAGAGAGAGAGAGAGAGAGAGAGAGAGAANGTGTGTGTGAGAGAGAGAGAGAGAGAGAGAGAGAGAGAGAGAAAGAGAGAGAGAGAGAGAGAGAGCAAAGAGAGAGAGAGAAGGAGTGAGAGAGAGAGAGGGAGAGAGAGAGAGGTGTACACTTGTCTGCACGTGCATGCAAAGGTCAGAGGTTTCTGTCAGATGTCTTCCTCCCTAACTTTCTACCAGACAGGGGTCTCTCACTGAATCTGGAGCTCACTCTGTAGGCTAGAATGGCTGGCAAGCACACTTCAGGGATCCTCCTGTCTCTCTCTACCAGCACTGGGATATAGTGCTACCATTCCCAAATTTTAAAGTACATGCTGGGGATCTGAACTCATGCTTGTGCAGCAAGCACTTTAGACACAGAGCCATCTCTTCAGCCCTGCAACTATTTGTAATTGCATGCAATGAATATTGAATTCATGTAATGACATGCATTTCTACAAGTGTTTCAATACTACTGCATTGCTGTACTGCTGGGAATAGAATTCCTTAATCCATGTTCTTTGGTTACAAGTAATCTGCATGTATCAGGTTCTGTTGGAGTTGATTTTCATTGAGGTGGTATCCAGCACCATTGGCCTGTGACTCTGGAACCAAGAAAGACCCAAGTTTACAGAACAGTTTATGCTTGTTCATTAGGGTCGGCATCTAAGATAAAGCGAGTTTTGAGTAGGTAGATCAGAGGACTATTTTCCAAGCTGAGTAAAGTTCAGGCTGCAAGCTGATGAAACGAAATGTCTCTTTTTTGAGAAAAGTATGCAATCACAGAAATGAGTAACAGGTTCACTAGCCCTTTGAAAAATACGTGCAAAGCAAAATGAAGAATGCTTGCTGAAGAATGAGCTTCGTGCCTCTTATCTACTTTGCTAAGGCCCCAAGATTAGGGTTCTGAGGGCATCTCAGTATTATTTTTATCTCACTCTTCTTGCCTCACGTAGGTGAAAAACAAATTACATCCCTCAACTCTGAACCTGGACTAACGTCATTCTCCTTTATATAAGAAATGTCAAAATCCTCTTATTGACGTCCTTGTCATCCTTCAGTACTTGAACTGAAAGCCTGCTCCTTTTATGAAGTCTTCCATGATTCATCCATCACTAGAGGGGTGATGGCCCCTCTCTTTTTGTCACTTATGTACCTTATAACTATTTCCTCATGACACCTATTGCTTTCTTCTTATAAAAAAAAAGAGCTTTTTCTCTTCCTTCTGAGACATACTCTCCTTATGTACTCAGGCTGGCTTTGAACTTGCAATTCTCTTTTCTCAGTATCACTGGAAGTGATATTGTAGGCATGCTCCACCATACCTGAGTTATTATTTTTTCCTTTATGTTTAGTTTTTATACAGCTTATCTCTTCTCTCAGTTTCTCCAGTGCCTAGAGCCAGGAGCCAGGGACCAGGGGTTCTTCAGCTTTGTGTCAGCATAGGACTCTCTGCAGATGTGACATTCATAGAATAAGCTTGTCCTGCTCTGTGCTGGGAACGAAAGGGCACCTATCTAATTTTATCCTGCTTATAATTTCATAGCTCTTCTTTTCAAAGGAACTGAGTCCTTTTCTTACTCCCCTTTTTGTTTCATCCAGTTTCCCCCAATGTTTCTTCTTGGCCAATGTTATCTTTTTGAAAAATTTTTCCCTTGGAGATCAGTTTATCCTTCACTAGCTTTTGAATGACTTGGCTGTTGTCTCCTCTTTATTTGTTTTTAGGCCACTCAACTCTTACGTTGGTTTCATTTATTCTCAGGAGGAGAATTCCAGTCAAGTCTGGGAATATCCTCCCTTTATTGACAAAAAGTGCTTATCAGATGCTATGTGGAATCATGGGAGAGAAAATGGCGCCTCATGTCTCTGTCTCAGACAGCAGCATTTGCCCTTCCTGCGTCACCCCAATAATCTCACTTCCTTAAGAAAAACACTTGGTAGTCACCACTAAACTATTTAAATTAATTGTAGCCACTGTAAGAGTTCTGTTTCATAGTTTGAAACACAAACCCACTCTTAAAACTTGGGTGGAAAGTAATCTTTTTCCTGTGTGTACTGTTTTTGGCTGGGATTGGGGTTGGGGTAGTGGGATGGGGTATCATACTGTGCACGGAAGAACAGCATCCTCTGCTGGTCAGAGTGCTCCTGAGGCCCTTATAGCCAGAGAGTGGAGAATCAACAAAGCTCTGAAAAATTCTTGACTGACATTTCGATTCCAGGTTGGGAATTGAGGTTTTTAATGTTCACATGTTAACCTCATTGCATGGGGGGATATTCCCCCTTTTCCTTCGATTCTACCCAAGTCTTTCCTGTGAGGAATTCATCTTGTTTGTCAGCTCCTTGGAAAGCTACGCAAGGTTTGCATTCTGGCTCTCTGACAATGGCTGTTGGCTTTAAGAGAGTGACTCAGTGTCTTAATCAGATATGATGTTAGAAGCCAGCTCTGATGATGTTTTGGGGGATTTGTATGTGACTTCTTCATTTGTGAGGACATCTCGCATACTGATATCCTTTTGGTATTTACAAACCCTTGGCTGGACTCCACAACCAAGCATCATTAAGTGAAATTTCCATCTGTAACAAATATGCATGAAAATGAGTATATCCTGTGTTTATTAAAAAATTCAGTACTTGACATTTCCTTCTCCCTCACAAAGACCATGTTGGCTCAGTGTGCCTTCTCCTACCTTGCATGTTTGAAGGTGAACTTGCTCCAGATTGCTAGCTTTACCATATTCATCAAGGAATCT
The DNA here is from genome assembly GCF_014885135.2 of Alexandromys fortis. Lineage (NCBI taxonomy): Eukaryota > Metazoa > Chordata > Mammalia > Rodentia > Cricetidae > Alexandromys > Alexandromys fortis. The sequence goes on from NW_026068100.1 coordinate 2,366,777, forward strand.
TGCAAAACAACATGCTTTTGGGACAATACAAGAAATATGGTGTGGGAGAATTGATGATAGACAATCAGTGGGCAGTTGAACTGACTTTTGTAAGATTTATAAAATGTCAAGCCACACCCACCCATTTTGTCATTGTTTGAAATATGCACTGTATCTTCCTGGCTAACAGGATGGCCTTTCTTCTGCAGGAGAGCATTAACAGAAAACTTCTCCATAGGAATGTCCTCAGGAAGTTTTGTGTGTGGTGTGTCCATATGATTATAATGGCTCTATGGGCTCTTCTGCGATGCCTCAAAGGCTGGTCTTCCTCTGGCCATTTGAAATCAAAGCAAACACCAGGGACATTTCAGCATATTTCTTATATTTCAAATTAGTTTTCATTTAAGGCTTTTAAAATTGAGAATGCTACCCATTTTGCCCCTGCAGTTCATAGTATCTAAACCAACTCTGGTTTTATTAAAAAATGTCTTTGATTTTATGGAGAAGGTTAATATCCAGTAACCAACACCCACAACCATGGGTCTGTCTAACCATCGTAGCTGTATTCACTTACAGTTCTATATTCTAATTTCTTTATGATGAAGTAATTAGCATTAAACCATCCTTGAGCTTATTATGATTACAATGGCTGCTGTAATCATAGTTAGTCATAACCATAATTATCATCACAAATATAGTGGCTATTAAAGTAAATTTTAATAACTCACTCTATCATTAATGTAATTGTTATTGTTAACTTCGTGCCCTCTTGTAAGCTGTGCAATAATGAATAATTGACAGAGCCATGGAAATATGAATCATGAAGCACAGAGCAGGAAACCCCATTCTCTGAACTAATAAAGTACCAAAAGTTTACAGATAAGTTAGTAGTTAGAAATGACACATTCTTCTCAGTACTAGTAGGTTGATGAAAAATCTTGCATTTTATAACCTAACTTCTGTTTTGAAATTTATTTTAACCCGTACTATATACAGACAAGAACCTAAAAGGACAAGTAAGAATTAGAGACTCAGAAGCACATGAAACCATATAGTAGAAGCAAGAGGAAAGGGAGAGAGAGAAAGAAAAGAATTTTCATTTCTTTCGTGGAAGCATGTTTGACCATAGGCAAAATTTAGCACTGGGGAAATCTTATCTTACCTTCAGTCTTTTATATCCAGTTCGTTTATCCTCAGATAAGGCCACTGTGGTGCAATCCCATCAAAAGTTAAGGCCAAACTGCCTAGGCTTCCACAAAGCCAGCACGTGCAATAGGATCAAAAACCCATTGCCATTGTTCTTGAGTTCTCAGTAGTCCTCATTGTCCACCTTACTAGACCTGGATGGAGGTGGGTGATCCTCGGACTTCCCACAGGTCAGGGAACCCTGATTGTTCTTTGGGCTGATGAGGAGGGAAACTTGATCGGGGGAGGGGGACTTGATCGGGGGAGGGGGACTTGATAGGGAAGGAGGGGAAGGGAAATGGGAGGCAGTGGCAGGGAGGAGGCAGAAATCTTTAATAAATAAATAAATTTAAAAAAAAGAAAGAAAAAAAAGTTAAGGCCAACATGGTGAGTCTATCGGCTGTTTGTTTCCACATAGGATCACTGGGCAAAGGAAATGTGATGGTACAGGTGTCCTTGACGGGTGTTCTCTCACTTACTGGTTCTCAGGACCTGAGAGAGCTATCTATGGACATAGGGTGCACTTCCCCTAGCTGCACTAAAAAACTTGGGGGTGTTGAGGGAAGAATTGTGGAGGTTCCCAGAGTTTGTGTCCTCTACTGGCCAATCTCATTATCCCAACTTAGTGCAGGTCTTCCTTGCAGTACTGTGGGAACAAGCGTACTACTGCCATAGACTCAAACATCCACACTGTCTCTTCATCTTTCATCATTCAACCATCTTGTGTCGTCAAGCACTTTCATATACTCCCAGATTGCTATGAAATTCTAATGTCCTTCTTATGACCCTTCATAGCTTTCTTTGTTTTTGAAAATTCCTTTCCAAACTGCTTCCCAGCTCACCACCCGCTCCATGGCTGTAAGTATCACACTTTTTCACAGGGTATTTATGTTTGTTAATTCCGTTGTTCCCCTGGGAAAATATCTTGCCCTATTTTTCTTGTTGCATGACTACTAGTCCTTCAAGACCATTTCTTTTTTAAATTTTATATTTCCATTGCTCTTCTCCTTCACTTAAAAATGATAGGCATTGCTGCTTATTTCAAATATTCTTCATTTGAGTCAGGCACTACTCTAGATATAGGGAGTGAATGACTAAGGAAAAGATTGTGATCAAAATCATCTTCCACTCTATATTTTGGGTTGAGCAACTACAGCAATTGATTTTCTATTTTCCAAAGAAAAAAATATTGAGGGGAGCAGCTATGGAGGGCAAAAATCAATAGTCCCATTTTGGAGTAATTTTCTGTCTCTTGTATGGCATGGTAGCTATACAAAACACAGCATATTGTATGCTTGAAAGTCACTCTGCGTTGCTATGGTTTTCTCTACACAAAAATGATCCTATAGAGATAATGCACATATTATTTAGGTTGATTGAGTGGCTCCACAGTGTATAGCAGTTTCAAGACATCATATTGCACACGTAAATATTTACAATTTTACTTGTTAACATCAACTAATGAACACATTACTTGAAAAAAAATGCAGTTTTTGACCTGTTGACCGAGACATGTCATTGTGGGGGCATGATATCATAGATGGATACTTGAGTCTAATATATAAGATAATATCTATATATCTGAGAATCTTTAAATACATGTGTATTGGGCATTTAAACTCATTAGATTGATTCAGAGTGATAACAGAAAGCGAAGCAATCTGTGAACTGAATCTTGGAGTCACTTGAATGCTGTAAAGTCAAGAAAAAAAAACAGAAAATAACATAACTAGAGTGAGGCAGTGGTAAGGGCGAAGGTATTTCAGAAAATGTTGCATCCGACTTTATCACTGGGATGACAAGCCAGGGAAGTGAAGTCTAAGAGCCCACCTGTGGAGCTGCACTAAATTGGGCACCGGAGATGTCATCAGTGATTGACTCACCTCTTCAGATGCCAGAAAGAAGGACATTCAAGGAAGAAAGTGAAGGGAGCATAAAGAGACAATATTATGTAGCATTGTTGTATAAAAGTGACAGGGAATTCAGGCAGCGGCAGAAGTAGACATGAGTGGGAGGTCCCACTCATGTTTGCATGATGATGGACTGACCTAGCAGGACTAGAGCACTTAGTGAGACCTGTAAGGGACCAATAAGCACTGCCCATGAATAGACTGGCATGGCTAGGCATGCCTGTTTATCCGTAGTCATGACAGAGAGTGGGAGAGATGGGTCCTGATGCTGGCAGCTCAGTAGATTTGCTGGTAACGTTGTGGTGATGCTGGCAGAAGAAATTAGCTGTTTTTTTTTTTTAAATCTCTTCTCTCCTTTTTTCTTGTCTTTTCTTCTGTCTCTTCTTTCTCTACCCCCCTCATCATCACTTCTCTTTCCTTTTTTTTTTGTGAATGAAATAAGAAATTGGTTCAATTGAGATTAGAAAACCATGGAAAAGACATAGAAAGTTGAGAAAAGAACAGAAAGAGTTAAATTGTGGCACGGGGAGAAAAGAAGTGCTCACCTTCCTTGGATTATTCTATCCATTTCTCAAGTCTGCCCTCTCTGACTGAACCCCTCTCGCCAACCTTCCAGCAGGGAATTATCTTCAGAGATGATGCTTAAAAATGTAGCGGTTTGTGGTTCAAGGCTGCTCAGGAGGCGTTCTATAATTAGGCTATTCTCCCTCACTTGAAAAATATTCACAACCTCTCCAACAGTTTAGAGTTTTAAACTAGGAATTTATCACTCTTGCATCCGAGCCGCATTTTGCAAAAGCATGTTTCTGATACCATCAGATAAGAGAGGAGTTGTGAAATACCTCTCCTTTATGGACTGACTATGCTTCCAAAAGGACTCTTGGCTGTGAGACTTGCTATCAGATGGGAAATTCCAGGCTCCCCATGTTAACATTTTCCCACAATTGTTGCAAAATAAATTCACTTTAAGTAAGATGAACATACATATGTAAAACATGATATCATTGTAAATAGATATGCAAACTGAAGTGGTAAAAGCTCATTGCTTATGTATTAGAGAAACAGAGTGGAAAGGAAAAAAGATGACTTGTTAGTGACCAAAGCATGCCCAGAAAACCATTTACTTTGCCAGCATGACTTCAGAAAAAATGCTTGGTATGGTTTTAAGTTCCTTAGATGTTGCAATCTTGGAGAGAAAAATCCTTTATAAAACAGCAGTTCTGAAAGGTACTGAAGCCCTGCTTGGACTGCAGGAGCTGGGGAAGATGACAGCGGTGAGCGGTTTTCTACACTGGGGAACTCTTATTTGCAGAGTTAACTTTGCCAAGGCTTGCTTTGATAAATGGAGGCCTCTGGCTTCCTGGCCTCTGGCACAGCAGTCACAGTCACCAGAACTGCCTCTTCTTTCCCCTCAGGCTTTGGTGCTTGTTGATTGGACCTATGTCCCTAAAGAAATGACATGGCTTGCACCATGTCTTAGCCAGTATTCTTTTGCTGTGAAGCAAGACCATGTCAACTCTTAGAAAGTAAAGTGTTTCTCTGGGGCTGGCTCAGTGGGTTAATCCATCCTCATGGTGGGAAGCCTGGCAGCATACAGGCAGCACGGCTCTGGAGCCTTGGCTGAGAGTTCTACTCCAGGTCTGCAGGTAGCAGGTAGACTGGGCCTGGCCTAGACCTTTGAAACCATAAAGTTCACCCGAAGTGGCACACTTCCTCCAACAAGGCCATACATCCTAATCCCAATCCTTCTCAAATAATGCTACCCTGATGACCAAGCATTCAAATATTTGAGCCCATGGGGGCGATTCTTATTCAAACCTGGTCCTAGTGTCAACCCTGGTACCTCAGAGAGAACTCTGGGTTACCCAATTGGAAGACCGAACTCACGGCATCACTCTATATTTTTCATGGCTCCTAAGGTGGATAAAATCCTGTATTACACTATTTGTTCCATAAATAAATCTCAGTTGTGTGAATATGTAGACTTAATCTTGTCCAGAGAGGTTCTCGTGCCCCTCCAGCATGTGAGTCAGAGTCATCAAACATTAAATATGGTGCATGTGAGAGTAGAGACAACTCGACTTCATCGTAGTCAGAGTCAGGTCTGATGGGTGAAGCTAAGTGAGCATTCTTCATGAGTTCTCACTCAGCAAGACGTGGTCCTGTCTGGACACTACACTATACCATCCAGATCTCATGCATCAACCCTTCCTTTTATTCCAATAGGTAGAAGAAACTAGGTCTGGTTATTTTGATTTTAATGTCTAATCATAGTGTGATGAAGGAATTAATATAGGCTCAGCATGGAACTTCTAGGAGCGAAAAAGTCAGCATTTTGAAGCCATGAGACTCAGAGTTTGCCTAAATGATGCATTGTTCAGGCACTCATCTGATGACAATATGAAGAATGATTTTCCTGCCTTTGTCACCAGGTGATTAGTTGCATTGGGAGCAAGAAGATGGAGGAGGATGTGCCCGTGGGGAGAGAACTGAACTATGAATGCACTGGTTGCTCTGAAATCAAATAAAAAAAATAAAAATAAAAATCTGATTTTGTGTTTATTCAGCCACTGGGAAAGAACACAGTGATAACAATATCCCATTAGAGGCAGACATTTGAGTTGAACAGTTTTTCCTTAGGTGAGCTCTGGATTCTCTCTGGGCTGCTCCATATCTTAGTGCCTTCCTCTGCTGGAGTGGGGGCAACATCTCAGCAGAGAGAGAACATTAAGGCATCTGAACCATCCAAAGGAGGGGGAAGAAAAATACAGTTCCAGAGAAGATGTGGAACTACTGGAAAGATAAACAAACAAATAAAACAGCCATGCAAAGTGAGCACATGAAACCAGGCTGTCAACCCATTGGAAGAACCAACTGCTACTTGTTTATAGACAAGATGAACAACGCCAGTTTCAATGGAGGCAAACTGCTGTGCAGAAAGCACAGACACCCTCAGCTCTGACTCCCACCTGCCTGTAGAAAAAGGCATCTCATCTGTGTTAGGAAAAATAATGCTATCAAAGGACAACTCATAAAGAAAGACACATGAGCTGCTTGTTTCCTAGTCTGAAGGGAACCAACTGTGGCTTTCCTTTCTGTTTAGTAAATAGTGCTCTTCACTTTAAGCTGAAAGTTTTGTCTTTAACATGACGTCATTGTGAGCAAGCCCAGGACATTCCTCCCTCAGTTATTTCACATGACGTCATTGTGAGCAAGCCCAGGACATTCCTCCCTCAGTTATTTCACTGGATGCGGAGACTTTTTAATAGAATAGTCAGGCTCCATGTATGGCTCCTTGAGTTTAAAGTTGAAAAGTATTACAGTAGATAGTTAACACGCCCAAATATCACGTTTCATAAGTGCTTAATAGCTGCAACGTCCTCTGGTCACTGTCATAAACAGTGTAAACAAGAGGCATGCCCACTGTCACTGAGATGCCCACTGTCACTGAGAATAGCCTAGACTAACACCACTCTGAGAGCAGTCATATCTTCAGGTGCAGGGGTATTTCAGTATTTCTAGTTAAGACTAATTTCATTTTTCCCTTGAGTTTTAATGTGTGTGTGTGTGTGTGTGTGTGTGTGCAGGGTGCCATTGACTTCACGTCAAGGTGCATTTGTGGAGGTCATAGTTTTACCTTCTCTCTTGCTGAGGGAGCCTCAACCAAGGCTCGAGTTGATTGTACTATTGTACTGTGTACTCCTGGCCTTTGAATTTCTGGGAAAGTCACTCCTCTTCCTTCTACCTCATCGTAGGGAGGCTGTGATTATAGATGCATAGCACTGCATCTGTCAGCTCCAGGGACTGGAGAGTCAGGCTTGTGTGGCTGCTATAGGTCTTACACAAACAACACTTCTCCCTGACTCACTGTTTGCTTTTAAAAAACTAAAAGCAATATTAAGGCTGAAGAGAAAGCCTAACAATTCAGCGTTTGCTGCTCTTTCGGAGGACCCAAGCATAGTTCTTAGCACCCACATTGGGCAACTCACAATACCTGTCCTTCTCGCTGCAGATTATCTATCTATCATCTATCTATGTATCTATCTATGCGTCTATCATCTTTATATATCTACATATATTCACACATACATATATGTACACATACATATATTATATGTGTACATATAAACAGCACCCACCTCTGGCCTCTGTGGACAACCAGAAACAGATGTGCATATATACACAGACAGACGTAAGTTAATAAATCAAATAAATTTAAAAAATCCAAATACTCAAAAGAAAATTTTAATTAAAAAATTGTGTGTGTGCATGTGTGCGTGAGTGTTCTCACCTGTGGGGGTACACCTCCACTTGCCATAGGCTGACACTTTGATCCACTCCACACACATACCCCCACCCCCGCCGAAATAGGCTTCTCATTAGACCTGAACTCAGATTTTGGTTGGCCTGGTTGCTCAGCAAGATCCTGGCATCCTCCTGCCTCTGCTGAGGTTCCAGGCTTGTGCTGCCAACATGAGATTTATGGAGTTCTGAACATCTAAACCCAGTTCCTCATACTTGTGCAGCAGGCTCTTAACCTATGAGTCATCTTCCCAGGGTAGGATAAACTGACCAAAGCTGGGCATGGAACTCAGGAAATGCAAATGATAATCATCACACGGGGAATTCTGAGCCTGAACACCTAGCTGAAACCTCTCAGGTGACCCCAAGTTTTAAAAAAAAAATTACTGATGTAACTGGTGGGCACCAGTTTTGTGAGCAGCCTGGACTTGAAGTTGGCCCTTCCTTGTTTTAGTTTGTGAGCTCAGCTTCTGGGCTTCATGAAAGTCGGCTTCCAACCTGTGGTGCTCATCAGCAGTCTCAGCACATCAGAAAGGCAGCTTTGTTTTTCTCGTTTTTTAGATGAGGAACCAAAGCTTGACAAAGCAGCATGCCTGCCAGCAGGCAGAGGCCCAAAGCAGGAGCAAGCCCAGGTCTCTCTCAGTGTGACTTCACTCCTGCACATTGTAATTTCCTGTTTAAACTGAAAATTTTCAATCTGAACCAGTGAAGAAAAACAAAAACTAGCTATCTGGATGTCACTTGTGATCTTATTTCCTGGACAAACATAACAATAGCTTGTGAATATTTTTAAATGTACTGAAGAACTTGCCACCCTTGAACCAGAAAACAAGGTGTGGTAATCAAATCTTTTGTAATGCCCTTCTCCATTGTTAGATTTGTTTCATGCATTTACCTCATCTGCAAGTAAAGAAATTAAAAACATCAAGCAAATAAAACGTCCTGACTCATTTTGCATGTAAAAAAAAAGTGTGTGGGGGGATATTTTTCAAACTTTATTTTCAGTGGTGGGATTAGAAGCCAAGCTGAACTTTATAAGCCAGGCACAAGTGTTCAGGCCTGAACACTGTTGTTTGTCACAATTTACAGCTATGTGAGGAGTGTTTTGACAGATCCTGGCTTAGTGTTTTCAACATTTAAATCATCATTCAATGTTCTTTCATGCTCATCAGAAAATCCTTGTAACTTCCTGTTGATAGCCTCTAGTTCTCTTTTTCTTTATTTCGACCAAGGGATTTCTGCCCTAGAGTGGTTAATTTTGTCATGTGACGAACACAATATGCTGATAGGAAGCCCACGGAGGAACTTGACAGTGGCCCGTAGGAGGAAGCAAGGAGGCCACTTCTACCACTCTTACAGGCTCTGACAGGAGCACCTTATGCTTGTCTCCATTGTTAGGGCACAGTGACAGGTGCAGAGCTTTAACCTTGCATCTCTCGATGAGTTTTAGATGATTCCCTTCTTATACAGTTGTTTGCTCTCAGTACCTGTGACAGCGGTTGCCATAGTAGCAGTAACTGCAGCTGCAGCTCTGAGTTCACCATGTCGGCTGCTAGAGTTTTGCGCATGCTACCTAACTCTTGCTGTTCTTGTGACAGCACTGTGCTGCCGGAGGTCAGAAGCTTTGGGTACACGATGTGGAATGCCTAAAATCATTTTGCGTATAGATGATATTACTCTCATAAGAGAGAAAGATAACATTGATTAGACTGGGGAGCTAGCTTCACTTAGTGAGTGTTTGCTGTGCAAGCCTGAAGACCTGCATTTGGGTCCTCAGCACCAAGATCAAAGCTGATCCCAGAACTGGGAAAGCAGAGATGGGTGGATCTTTGGAGTTTGCTCATTAGCCAACTTTGATGAGTTAGTAAGATCTTGGTTCAGAAAGAGATCGGAACTCAAAACTTCAACGAACATGACTAAGCAAAACACCTACAAAAAATTGACTTATGTTATTAAATGTTTGCAAACACATGTGTTCATGAACTCATGTACTCCCCCAAACACATGTGAGTGTGTATGTACACACACGCAAACAATCATCACCCCCACCACTTCCCCAAACAAAACACCAAACTCAACAGCTGGGGTAGCCAAGCTGGTACATTACTAATTTTGCCTGTAGCTGTTTCCAAAACTCATACTCTGTGCCTTGCTTTGTGACTCATCTACCCTTACAATATAGCCTTCACCCTAACTTCCTTTCTACCTGAACAAAATACACACGACAATGAACACTTCAAAGGTTTATGCAGGAAGTGAGGATAAGGGTCTAAAAATGGTTTGTTTCCTTTGTGCTCACTGACTCTGCCTTGTCGTGACCACTTCAAAGTTATCTTAATGTCATTTCAAAGGCAATTGAGGGTGTATCCATGGAGATGGATGGCGTCGGCAGCCTGTTGCTGAATGCATATTAGGTTCTATTCATAGATATCCTAGCAACCAGAGCTCAATGACGCACGGAGCCTGCGAGCTTGTGTTGTGCTCATGTAGAGAATTCAATCACTTGGATTTTTATTATTAATATTTTTAGAAAGCCTCACTATATTAGCTGTTTGAAATGCGTTGTTATCTGAGCCACTATCGGCAGCTGGCTCCAGTGACATCTGAAGTCATGAGGACTTGCAGGTGTTCAAAATGCTTTTGCAAGACATTATTTCCATTTTAATGTTTCTGACAGTTAAAGGTTTGTTTGAGAAAGAAGGAAATTAAAAAGAGAAACTTTACTCTAGAAGTGTGTGATGTTCCAAAGTTCTCTCTTGTGACAAACCTAATCTAAATGACACCAGTATCCAGGTGAGACAACACACTGGACCTTCTGGCTCAAAGGGATGCAGTAAAGCCAAGAACAGCAATTTAATGCCCTCTTTACAAGACACTGCATGAGGAAAGAGTGAAATATTTTACATATTAAGGCTCATTGGATGGAAATGTTACATGGGCCTAAAGGACGTTGGTGTTTGTCCTTCACCGTTTAAGCCAGCCTGAATTAGTGCAAGCTACTTGGCAGTGTTTCTGCCAAGCTTTAATTTGTGCTTTATTGGATACCTAGTAAATACACCGATAATCCGGTGCAGTGGCATATACAATGTTCAAAGCAGTGTGTGGCATTTACACATAGGAGAAGAGGAAGCAAGCTTTCTTTGTTGTTAGTGGGAGGGCTATGCTATGTAGCTATCAAAACCAGCATGGCTGTTTCTCTAAAGGCTGAAATTAAAACTACTGTATGATCCAGATAGAGCAGTGCTGGGTATGTACCGAAAGCAGTCTATATGCCGCCTCAGAGATACTTGCTCATCCGTGTTTATTGCTTCTCTGTTTACAATATGAAGGAAATGAATTCTGCCTGATGTTTATCAACAGATGAATGCATGAAAATGTGACATCTATGTACAATGGCATTTTATTCAGTGGTGAAGAAAAATAAAAGGAGATTGGCAGGAAAATGGATGGAACTGAAAAAACAACATACAAAGACCATTCAAGCCAAGAGTAACACACCCTGCATGTTCTCTGTGGGGCTCTCAGCATTGACTTCTTACATATGTGTATTCATGTATGAGCGAATGTGTGTAGAGTTAGGAAGCTAGAGAGGGGTATGAGATGGGGCAAGAGTCTTAGGAAAGGGAAGGCAGGGAGAGCTAGAGAACACATGGGGTCTGGAAGAAAAGGGAACTGCTGGGGCTGAGAAAACTTAAGCAGGGCTGAAGAGCAGGGAGATGAGAGAGGAGAAAAATAAGGGGAATGTCAACCTAATCTGTATCAAACCACTGTGAGGGAAACATGCTTTGTAAGTGAATTGAAAAATAATAGGAAGAAATTGAGAAACACACACACACAGATACATGCTCTCTCTCACACACATGCACACAAGCTCTCTCTCTCTTTCTCACACACACACAAGCTTTCTCTCCCCCCACACAAACACATGCACACACCTTACCAATTGTACCTGTCAAAACTGTAATTATTTAGCTTCGGATTGTATGTTTTGTATGGGTGGTGTCCAAGGCTTTGACAATTTTAAGAGAAACACAATTAAATGAAGTATCCCAAATGAGAATATTTTAAAACAGTTCCTATCACCAATTAATCCAATTATTTTATTAATTAATCTATGTAGTTCACCAACTTTCCAATTTATGGTCTTTTTGCACTGGCCTTCCCACTCTGCCCAGCCCATTGTCATATTTTGTTCAGACTATACTGATACTAACGAAACTTCCTCTTTTGATGGAGGTGGGTATTGTATCTTATCTGTTGCTTTCATTGGTTAAGTAATAAAGAAAACTGCTTGGCCCTCTGATAGGGTAGAATTTAGATAGGCGGAGTAAACAGAACAGAATGCTGGGAGAAAGAAGCTGAGTCAGTTAGTCGCCATGATTCTCCCACTCCAAGCAGACGCAGGTTAAGATCTTTCCTGGTAAGCCAGCTCGTGGGCTACACAGATTATTAGAAATGGGTTAGATCAATATGTAAGAGCTAGCCAATAAGAGTCTAGAACTAATGGGCCAAGCAGTGTTTAAAATAATGCAGTTTCCATGTAATTATTTTGGGGCATAAGCTAGTTGGCGTCCAGGAGCCTGGTGGCAGAACATAGCCTGCCGCTCCTATTACAACAAAATGGCGCCCAGACATGTGGACAACTGAATCCACTGAAAGCCTGAGACAGCTTGGGAAGTAATTCTATAACAAAATGACAGCATTGTACGTGATTTTTTGGTAGCAGCACTCTCTCGGGTCTACCCTGCTTGCTAGTAAAGTTGTGCATGCAGATGATGCAGTCTGACTATTCTCATACTCACCCTCTTTTGTCTCCCTTCTACCCGGGGCAAATCTGCCTCCTTTCCCACATTCTTGTCTTTTTGTCTCTTTTTAATTGAACATATTTTTAGTTTTGGAGATTTTTACAGACTCCTCTCTATCTCCCCATTGAGATAGAGTTTTTATAAGAAGTTTTGTTTAATATTTAATCTATTTTATTATATATAATATAACAATATTTAATCTCATATTTAATCTAATAAAAACCTTTGATAGACATTTTTCTTTTTATTTATTCTTTGTGTCTTTCACATCATATATCTCCCATTCCTTTCCCATCCCTTTGTATCTGTCCTCTGCTCTCACAGTGCCCCCCCATAAAATAAAATTTAAGAAATAAAAGAAAAAAAGAAAAGAAAAGGGGAAAAAAGAAAAATCTCATCATGAAAGCTGTAGTGAGACACAATGAGTCATGCAGTAAACACAGGAGTTTGGAACTTCCTTCATTCTAGGCTGATGTCAATTCTTTGCTTGCTGTTGCTAAAGTTTGGAAGGAAGGTCTGTTTGTTTAGAAAAATGATCAGTTTCTCTCCTTTAAAACCTTCTGTACTTTCCCTAGACTGGCTGATTATTCGGGGATTTCATTCCAGCCTTAGTTTAACATTTCATATTAATGACCACCTGTTGCCAGATGGGAGAGCAATGATGGTGTCCAGTGAAGTATGCCTTGGCAGAGCTGTAGACAGCCCACGGGGCTGCCTTGGGAAAAACAGACTTCTGAATGTTTTCAGCAAAATTAATTATTTTGGAATGAATGTGCCAGTTTCTCTCCAAATGGCTAAATGTCAATAAGCTGAAAATAACTTGTCTTCCTAGGGATCTTGATGTCAGTGCAAATTCAAACATACATAGTTTGGATTTTCAGCTATAATAAATAACCAAATAGACAGCCATCTATGATGAAGGATCAGTTTGAGAGATTTTAGAGTCTTGGTAGATGCTTATCTCATATAAAGTTTAATATTGGATTTGGGTCATCAGAGAGGTTGTATTTACAGAGATGCTGACAGATTTTTGTTGGTGGTCTGTGTTGGAAAAATTAAAATCATCATCCATTACTGATTGTAGAAAGTCTAGTATGGAACCCAGGCATTCTTACTTGTGACAAAGAAACTTGACCAGTGTTTATTAACTACAACACACACACACACACACACACACAAAAAAAAAAAAAAAAACCTCACTGAATTTTAAGTTCCCGTTGTCTTCCAAAATTTCCCTAGACTCTTTGAGAACTACTTCTAAATTTCAAACAAAATCTCCCAAGTATTACGAAGAATTTGAAGTCTTAATCTAATCTACATGAAAGTCGTTCTTTCTTACCCTCTCTTTTTAAAACAATAGTGTTCTTATGCTTTGTGTAAGTTTTATTCTTGGACTGGATAGATGCCTCAAAAGTGCAGACCACTTATTGCTCTTCCAGAGGAACTCAGTTTTGTTTCCAGCACCCATATCCAGTGGCTCACAATCACCAATAGCTCCAGTTCTAAGGGAATCTGTTATTCTCTTTGGCTTCCATGTGTAATTATGTGCACATGCTTCATTATAGACACACACACACAGACACACAATCAAAAATCAAAAATAAACTGTAAAAGTTTCTATCCTTTAATTCTTTCTATTGTTGACATACAAATTTTGCTTCACTCTATTTTAGCCTAAGAATATCCCAATTCATGTGTTCACAAAAAGTATGCAACTGAAACAATTAATACAAAGTGCTCTTTCTATTTTAGTAATCTCATTGATAATCTTCTATAAATCCCATCACTTTACTGAAAAGTGATAGCTAGCTTATCATTATGTTGTGACTTTCCTATTTTTATCTTATTTCACAGCTCATATACATGCGACTTAGAACTGAGCATAGCATGTGTTCTTGTGAACAAATCTTATTTGATTAGCCTCCATGGTGTTTCCATAAAACAATTATAAAATGACAATTCCCATAAAAGTCTTAGTATTATATATTTCTTAGTAACTGTCACATAAACTTTTGTTAAACAAGCTGTCTTGTTGATAGGTTTTGTTGTTTAATGGTTTTGTATTGATAGTAGTATTTCATCATCTTTAAGATAAATAGTATAGAATACTCACTCCCATCCACCAGACCTCCCACTCCATGAAAGCTATTAGCCCCATCCCACCCCCAAACTCTCCTGTCCTTCTGCAACCTCAGTGGAACCCTGAAACACAACTTATTACAATTCAGAGAGGACCTAGAGGTGAGTGACCAGCCACCTGGCAGGATACCCCACTCTCTCAGCCATCTATAGTGGGGCAAAACCCTGGGCCTCTTGCCCACCTGCCTCAGCTTATTTAGCCAGCCAGCAGAAGAGTTTCCTGCTGAGAGGACCAAGAGAGAAACTCTAAAGTGCAAGCTGTGACTGCCCAGAGTGGACCAAGAGAGTAAACCAGGAAATAAGACCAAGAGAGCAGGCTAAGAGAGAACTCAGTGGTTCCCTGAGGTGCAGACATTGATAGTACAAAGCAGACCAAGAACAATTCCCAAACACTCAGAAAACAATTGCAAGGATTGGTCCAAGACGCAAAGACACTGATGGCACAATTGAAGGAAGAGAAGGGTAGGCACCAATGCAAGAATCCATCCAACAACCTAAAAAGCAACATGGTAACACCAGAACCCAGTGGTCACGCAACAGGAAGACTCGATTATCCTAACCCAGAAGAAGCAGAAGAAAATGACTTTAAATGTAACTTTATGAAGATGATGGAGACCTTTAAAGAAGAAATGAAAAATTCCCTTAAAGAAATGGAGGAAAAGACAAACAAACAAAAAATTGGAAGACATTAAGAAATCCCTCAAGGAAACCAAACAACAACAACAGCAACAATGAAACAGGTGAAGCAAACAGTTTAAGACTTGAAAACTAAAATAGAGCCAAGAAAGGAAATACAAAACAATGGAATTCTGGATATGAAAAATCTGGGTAAACAAACAAAAACTACAGAGGCAAGTATAACCAACAAAATACAAGAGGTAGAAGAAAGAATCTCAAATGTTGAAGATACTAGAGAGGAAATTGATTCATTGGTCAAAGAAAACATTTAAACCAACAAATTCCTAATACAAAACATCCAGGAAATCTGGGACACCATGAAAAGACCAAACCTAAGAATGATAGGGATAGAAGAAGAAGAACTCTAGCTCAAAGGCACAGAAAACATATTCGACAAAAATCTTTGAAGAAAACTTTCCCACCCTAAGGAAGGATATCCCTATGAAGGTATAAGAAGCTTATTATGTTCATAGCAGCACAATTTGTAATAGCCAGAACCTGGAAATAACCTAGATGCCCCTCAACCGAAGAATGGATAAAGAAAGTGTGGCACATTTACATATTAGAGTACTACTAAGTGGAAAAAAAAACCAATGATGTCTTGAAATTTGCATGCAAATGGATGAAACTAGAAAACACTATTCTGAGTGAGGTAACCCAGACCCAAAAAGATGAATATGGTATATACTCACTCATAAATGGATATTAGCTATAAACAAAGGATATTAAGCCTATTGTTCATGATCCTAGAGAAGCTAAGTAACAAGGTGAACTCTCAGAGAAACATATGTAGACCCACCTGGAAAGTGAAAATAGACAAGATCTCCTGACAAAATTGGGAACATAGGGATGGGGGGAGAAGGGATAGTAGAAGGAGAAGAGGAAGGGAGATTGGGTGGGGCAAGTAGAACTTGAGGGAAGAAAATAGTTGAGATGGGAGGAAGAACAGATATGAGAGCAAGGAAAGAGATATCTTGATTAAGGAAGGCTTTATGAGGTTAGCAAGAATCCTGACTCTAGAGAAATTTTCAGGAATTCACAAGGATGACCCTAAGCAATAGAGGAAAGGGCACCCGAACTAACCTTGCCCTGTAGTTGACTGATGAATATCCTAAATATCACCTTCATCCAGCTACTGATGGAAACAAAGGCAGAGACCACATCAGAGCACTGGCCCGAGCTCAAAGTCCAGATGAAGAGTGGGAATGAGAATATTAGTAAAAAGGTCAAGACCATGATGGGTACACCCACTGAAACAATCTACATGAGCTAATGGGGGCTCACCAAATCCAGCCGGACTGGGAAGGAACAAGCATAGGGCCAAACTAGTACCTCTGAATGTAGTTGATGGTGGCATGACTGGGGCAAACTGAGGGGCCACTGGCAGTGGCACCAGAATTTATCCCTACTGTATGTATTGGCTTTTGGGAACTTGTTTTCTTTGGATGGATACCTTTCTCAGTCTAGGTATAGAAGGGAGGGCCTTGGACCTTCCCCAAAGCAATGTGCCTTACCTTCTCTGAGGAGTGAATGGGAGATGGGGTGAGAGAGTAAGTGGAGGAAATGGGAGGAGGAGAAAGAGTAGGAACTTGGATTGGTATGTGAAATAAGAAAAGATAGTTTTTTTTTCTTTTTTAATTTTTTTAATAGATAGTCTAAGCCAATTCATAATGATATAATCCATTAGGCAGAAATATCCAATAAATTAATGACTCTGGTCGTTCTATTATGTTTTTCCTCTGTATTTTTTCTCTATTCTGCAGAAAAAATTAAGCTGACATCACTCAAATCCTTATTTCTCCATCCTTCTTTTGATGTGGGTTTTATAGCTTTTAGCAATTTTTCTAACTTGTCAGGCGTACTTATAAAATATAAAGTCAAGTGTAGGACAGGATATGTGCATTAGAAACAAGTGGGGTATTAAATAAACTCTCTACAGCTGTGCACGTCTTGGAGGTCCCCTCAAAAAGTGTTTTGAGGGAGGATTTGGAAATCATCATATTGAGCTAACTTTCAGAGCACTTTTTAAGCACATGAACTTCTGCCTTAGAGTTTTCTTCATTTGTTTGTTTCCCTTTTACTGGGAAGAAGGCTTAGCATAATGTCTTAGAGCTGTAGGCACTATGGGAACCAGAGGTTTTTTTTTTATAGCAGTAGATGAATCTTCCAGTCCCTTTCCCTCTACTCACATCCTTCTCTAGTTCTGCAATCCAAACTATTAAGTGTGATTACCTCTAATAAGCTGATTTTTGGTTGTGGTTTGACACATAGTTCTATAGAAGATGAGGCTTTAATGCTCAACTCTTCATATTTTAGTGATCTGCAAATTGCAGTTATAGATGATTTAGCTTTTATATGCATTTTTTTCTAACTGATCAAGCTAGTGTTGGAAAAGAAAATGAGAGATATGTACATAAGGTCATCAACAATAATTGACTGTACAATGCTGAATAAATAGAAATAGCAGAGACATGATATTCTAGGCAAAGAACATAATTAAGACAATGGAATTAACCAAAGGAGGCATAGTTTTAATTTACAGGGATATAACTCAAAAGGCCTATAACTCAAAAAGTAAATTAGGCTTAATTTACTCTATCTCGCCAACATCTCTTTCATTTTTCTATTATTGATGGATCAGTTGAAAAACATAGGGAACGAGATAGCAAGAGTAAGCTTGGGCAAGATAGAGTAGAAAGACCAGTTCTACACAAGTCATGGATGATGGGTCAATGATAAGAAGTGACTGCCAATGGGGCCAGTAAAATAATTAATGATATAAATAGATTTTGATAAACTTAGGTGATGAAAATCAATATATTATGTAACACATTTTAAGTACTGCTAAAAAGTATGTTTTTTCACCTTTTTCTCAAATGTTTTTCCCTAAGAAGTCCACCTTAATACAAAAAGCCAAATCAGCATGAAGACAGCAATAAAGGGGCAAACTGTTTGTTTAGCCTGTGAAATCAGGAGGCTATTCATTGCAAAATTTAGAAGAAAGAGAAACTAGGGATATATCTCAGCTGGTAGAATGCTTGCTTAGCATGCATGATGTGTTCAATTCCCAGCAACATGTAAACCAGGTACAGTGGTCCACACCTGTACTCTTAGCTCTTGGAAAATGGAAGAAAATGGATCCGAAGTTCAAGTCGTGTAGAGGTAGAGAGCTCTTGAGACTCTAGAGCTGTAGAGGTTCAGCTTGAGTACCCAATACCCTGTGTCAGGGGAAGAAAGAGTTCTTTTTTTTTTGTTTTGTTTTGTTTTTCAAGAATTGTTGATGGGGGTGTCATTGTGAGACAAGTATTCACTTTCAAGTGCAGGATATGAGATTACATGAGATTAATTTTTTTCTTCATTCTTTTCCCTCCTTTCTCCTTCCTCTTTTTTTTTTTTTTTTGACAGGGTTTCTCAGTGTAACAGTCCTGATATTCACTTTGCAGACCAGGCTGGCCTCGAACTCATTGAGATGCCCCTGCCTCTGCCTGCCAACTGCTGGAATTAAAGGCATGCACCACTGCTGCCCAGTAAGAAGTTCTAGGCTGGGAACTTCTCTTCCTCTTTTAATTTTCCTAGCAAGGTGCTGAGCAAACGGCAGCAGTGTTTCTGGGTTCCAGACAGAGTTCTGCTGCCTGGTTCACACAGCGTGATCCCAAATACTATTAATGTGGGTCACACATCTCATCCCAGCCCTCATACTCATGAGCCTGTTCATATCCTCATCCTCAGACATTGGGATTAGTAATGACTGTGTGTGTGTGTGTGTGTGTGTGTGTGCTTTGTGTGACTATTTTTGTTAAGTTTAGAAACTAATTTGACCTCAATATCAATAAATACGTTCCCCCTGCTTTCTCATTGCTTTAATTATATTCCTAAGCATATAAAGTAACTTGTTTAACCTGGAATTTATAATTGAAACTAATAGAAAACAGGGGGTTTGTAGTTTTCAGATAAAGCGCTGCTATGCAGCCTTGGCTCTCCTTAAATTGTCATGATGTCTCTTCCGCCGCAGCTTCTAGAGTCCCAAGATCACAGGAACACACCACCACACCTGACTTTAGAAAGGTTACTTTTGTTAGTGGGTTATAAACACTTATTTTTCTGAGTCTGTGCTATCTATTTTCAACTTGGCTTGTCTACAAGCTGATCACACAGCATCTCTAAAGTATGGGTTGGTTACTTGTCTCCCTCTAAGATATTCATTAATAGTCTGTGGCCTTATGTAAAAAAAAAAAAACATAAACATACAGACGTGACTAAATGACAGGAATTTAGCTTTCTGCAAACTTAGAGGTAGAATGTGCTTGCCAAGTTATTACAACTGGTTTCCAAAGAGACTTCTCTCCTGGACAGTGAAATGACAATAATCATAACTAACATTATGATTTTTAAACCTGCTGTCTTCTCTCACTGGATTCTCTCTAAAACTTTCTGTGGTAAGCCTTATGATGCCTCCTTCTCCATCATCAACAGGACAAACTGGTCGTTGCGTTTGTGCCTGGCTCCATCAGGTGCTAGGAAGGCAGTATCATAAGGGCCGTGAAGGTGGTCCAGCAATGTGAGAGGCGGGTTACTTAACATGAAAATTGTTCTGAGTTCAACTCCCAAAACTGCAAAGCAACTAAACAAAAATAAAACCAGAACAATGGGAAAAAAGAGGTGGGGAGGGCAGGACTTGGTTTTTGGTTAAAGAGTGATAATTCCCACATATACAGACTATAATGCAATGCTTCATGAACTTTGATAGAAAAATTATTAAAGTCAAGTGGAGTTACATCAGTTCATAGCACTGGTCCCTTAGCATTTGATGTCCTATCAAAGACATCAAAGATGACAAGTTTGGGTGGGTCCAAAGAATCAAGCTGTAAACCCAGGTGAAGTTCAGAGTCTGAGTTGACTCAGTGGTTAATCTGGCATACTTCATGTTGTGCTATTATTTTAATTGTCCTGCCTGATCAAGTCTATGAAAAGAAAGATGAGAATACTAATGTGTCACATGTGACAGTTGTCATGCTTAAGAATGAAAATTACAGAAAGCGTTTACTCAATCTTAACAGCTCCAATGTGCAGTCATAATCATCTCATTGATCATAGATGAACTACAACTCCGATCTCAATGTCAAACTTTTGTGCCTACCGTTCTGTCTGGGCTAATGTGGCAAAATACTGTGGCCCAGGGAGCTTAAACAGAGACTTGAATTATATGTGTTTGGAAGTGAAACATTGAACACTTGGTGACCCTATCTCACTCTAGTCCCCTTGCAGGCTTCCTCTGCAAGCATCACTAAATGGGAATTAGGATTTCAAAATAAGGGACTGGAAACACAATTCAATTAATAGTAATACAATTGTATTACCAATAGCATGAAAACCAATCATATAATCACACATCTATGATTCTGTTTCAAACTTGAGAAAACTTCATTACATTATGCATGTATATGTATATATGTCTATCTATCTATCTATCTATCTATCTATCTATCTATCTATCTATCTATCTATCTATCTATCTATCTTACATTTGTCCCATGATATCTCTGAGAGATTATGATGATTTTTTTTTAAAGAACAGCATGGAGAAACTGACAAAACAGTAAGGAACCCTTTTGAGGCAAATGGATAATTTCTTCCTAAAGTTTTGGAACCAAATTAAGAATTAGCATAAGAAGTTAAATACTGAAGTCATGCCTTGAAGCTGCTTTTAACATGTGACAACATTGGTCTCATTTGGGATATGTTTGCAGCTAAAGTTGATTTTATTACAGAGAGCAGAATAATAAAATGTAATAATCAGAATAAGAGACCAGTAAAGAATAAAATCAAGTGTCACCAGTGAGCAGCTATCTGGAGATAATAAACAATGACACTGCCATTTGCTAGAAAATGCAATATCTTATCTTATTGTTAAAGGCAGGGTAAAGGGAGTCTTCAGTAATAAAAA
Organism: Alexandromys fortis; assembly: GCF_014885135.2. Lineage (NCBI taxonomy): Eukaryota > Metazoa > Chordata > Mammalia > Rodentia > Cricetidae > Alexandromys > Alexandromys fortis. Next base: position 2,387,719 of record NW_026068100.1, read on the forward strand.
GAATAATAGATTATAAGACATGAAGTTTCAAGTTCACCAATACAGATTCCTAACTTAGCTCTTACCATTTTCTCATGCATATCAATTTTCCTTTTCCCTCCTGTCATATCTTCCTCCAACACCCCCCTCCTGCTCCTTCTAGCGTTTCTTCTTTACCCTTGCTTCCTAAGGGTTTCTATGGACCCATGAAGTATACTGGTATGGATGAGGAACACACAAAGCTAGGAAATTTTTTCTCCTAAGGTACTTTTGAATGTAACTTTGTGTGAGAAAGAACTGTAAACTGTTCAACGTTTTAAATACATTAAGCATTTGTCCCGTTGGAGTTGACATTCTACATCAGGACTAATGAGCCAGGAGAGTTTGACTCGGGGGCTTATTAAAGGAAATATAATTAGTAGCTTAGATAAGTTAAAAACTGACTTCCTTAAGCTCAATTGTTTTGTGTACTTTCTCATTCCTTCTGTATTTTAAGGCAATTAAACAAACAAGTACGAATTATAGAATCTATTAGAAGAAGTTGAAAAAACAACTAATTCAACTTTATTGTGTGTTGGGAAAGTTACTATACAAAATCCATTGAGTCACACAAGTTTGATAATGTGGCAGACTGATAATAAAAATAACCAAAAATAGATACAGGTTTTCTCATTCTTACTGTGTGATACATTAGGGGAGTGCCTTCTGCTGTGGTAACGCAGTCACTAAATCGTCATGGGTGCTGAGATCTTTGATCATTGATGCTGATTGCTGTAAACCCAAGTCTTTTCCAATCCTTCCCATAGGATTGCATTCTGTATTGTCTTCATGTTTTGCGAAGAATGTGAAATGTCTCCTAGGGGTACATGTGTTTGAAGACTAGGGCTCTAGCTGGTAGCACCATTTGGGGAGGTTGTAGGACCTTTATGAAACAAGCCAGGAACCTGCCTTCTTTGCTATAGTTCAGCCCAGGGTCTGTTCTGCAGAGATGTGTACAGGCCACTCTATGATCCTCCTGCCCTAGAGCTGCTCACTACTATGCTGGGCTAAACTCTATAAACCGTAAACCAGAAGAAATAATTTTCTCCTTGAGTAGCTTCCGGTTGTATATTTAGTTATAATGATGGGATAAATACCTGATAGCCCCGATTCAGCGCCTGGGGATGGGAAAGAGAGTAAAAAAGAACAAACGGAAGAAGTTTTATCCTCTTATTTCCTCTGAGAAACTTCTTGGGGAGGGGAGGGAGAGAACGACTCTTTGCTTATTAATATGCATTTTTAATAAATACCCCTGAAATGAATACTGCCTCTGAATTACTAAAGCCGATTATATCAATTTATCAAAAATGGACAAAACACATTTCTTTTCCCCAGAAACACAAAGGAACACATCCCAAATGTATAGCATGAAAGGCATTCTCTTAGTAGAATTGTTTAGAGTGAAGAGCTGCCTAAATTGAATTTCAAATTAAATGGACTTACAGATAATTATGCAAAATGGGATTTCAGGTCCAAGATAGTTGATGCTATGGCATGTTTACAAGCTGTGAGTTTGGACTTGACATTTTGACAATTTTTTTTAAAATAATCCAAGCAACAAACACATTCCATGTAAATGCATGTTTATCTTGGTTGGATTCTGACAGTTCTTGGGGATCACTTGGTTCTCATGGGGACATTATGGTCCGACTGAGATTCTACTGGGGACATTGTGGTAGACTGTAGCTTATTTCCTTTAGAGATTACTTCCATTAAAGATTTGGATCTTTACTGTCCTGTAAAACCAACAAGTTACGGGCAATCTGATGATGACACTACTGAGAGCTTGTGGAACCTTCAGGAGATGAAGGCCAGTGAAAGCAAGTTGGGTTATTGGGGTATGAAATTGAAGGTAATATTGGTACCTTGGCCCCTCCTTTCCCAGTCCCCATTGCCTTGCGCTCTAGTAGCCATGAGTAACCACGAGGTGAGTAGCTTTGCTTCATCATTCCTTCCTACCACCATGCTCTGACTTGCTAAGGACCCTAAGTCAGTAGGACCAGCTGGTCATATGCTGAATCCTCTAATATTGTGAGCCAAAACCTATCTTTCCCCTCTTCAGTTGATTGGAAGGGAGATTTTATTGCATCAATAATAAGCTGAAAAATCACACCCAGGGTTCAAAATTTCAAGATTAAGCTTTTTCTGAATTTGAGAGCTTGATTTGGGGTTCTTGTAGGGAGCATAGCTTACTCCTGTACCCTTGACAAGAGAGCAGTCCTGCTCAACCCAGCATTTGGCTTTAGGAAGGGTGCTCATGGAGTGGTAATGGAAGACACAGACACTACTCAGCCCCCCAGATCATCCCAATCGACCTTCTGATCAATGGGGTATAATGTCTCAGCAAGATTACCCTCACATCTCAAGAGGATTTTCCATTTCTAGGAACTTTCTAGAAGAGAGGCTTGGGTAAATAAATTTCAACACAAGCAAAACTCTGATAAAATTTTTGTTTGTGTACTAGCTTTTTACATCAAGTTTCTGATTGAAAAATACAGCATGTAGAAGAATTTTGCTTTGAGCAGATTCTCTTGCTATTGATAGTCTTAGGAGAATGAGTCAGTTTCTATGAGTCGTTGGCTTATTTGTATCTCTGGTTTCTGAATATTTTATAGCAGATGTTTGTTTCCCTCTGTATTTTATCTGCTAGAAAGATTAGAACCTAAATCCATAGTTCATTTATTTCAAATTTATCAAGCTTCCCAGAAAGGACTTTCTGTACACTAACAAACATCACTCCTGACTCTACAGTCATTTCTTTCACTTTATCAAATTCATATCACTTACAGCAAAAGTATTTTATCTTTTTTTCACTGTATCTTTTCCCAGTTTTTTAAAGTAAATTTCTGGGGACTAAGTGGAATATAAATCAATAATAATTATTCATAATAATGTTTGTGTCATTAAAGAAAGCATAAGAAATATCAAATATCAATATTGAAGCTCATGATGTGAAGTAATCCTAAAATAAGTTACTTTAAGCGTCACTTTAGAAACAAAGTCCTTTTAGCTTTTGCTCCATTGTTTCGAAAGTATAGGTGAATCCTGGTTACACCAGAATCAGTTCTGGTTGGGATCTCGGTATGACATCAGTTCTGAGTTTATGGACATGTGAGTGTCCGGAGAACACTGAATAGCCCTTTTGATCAGAACATTTTGGCAAACAGCAATTTTCTTTGAAGTCACTGGATAATCACACAAGATTCTGTTTTTGATGAAATGAAGAAGTGCAACTTGCCATCCAAGTTCTCAACAAGTCTGTGGAGGAAGGAATTCAGCTCCCTTACTTTGGTATTACTGGTGCTTAAATAGACAACTGGCCTTCTTGACTCCAGGTCTCTACAGATGTTATATGAGCAATCTTATGGGAATCAAGTTGCAAAACCATGCGATAGGAACTGTTTAAAAAGAAACCATGGTCAGGGACAAGCCCCGAGCTGTTGAGACTGGGGGAAAGTGTTTTCCTGCTTGCACTGTGAGCCTGTAACTTGGGTTCGATCTCAGGAGGCATGGCAGAAGGAGAAAAGAGTTCCGGAAAGCTGTCCTCTGATTTCCACAGCCAGCCTGGCACTCCTGCACGCTCCAGCTTCCCTCCCAGGACATTTTTATTTTAAATGCAAAGAGCCCTCATATGCCCTGGCAACTGCAGAGGTGCAGCAGAATCTGCTCTCCGAAGGGCACAAACGAGCTAGGAGGCCTCTTCATCACGGAGCGCATTAGCAAGCAGCTGTTTAGTTACAGATTCAAATATGGATTCTTGAGGAGCCTTGTTCTGTCTGTACTTGTAAATTTTGCTCTGGCAGAAAAGCTGAATAAAAATACGATAGAAATCTTTCCTTAGGGCCCTGGGTCTGAGCTAAACTTTAGTGCTTTTGTACTGTTTGGTTGTCTTTCTTTTCTCTGCTGCTTTTCTGGTGGAATATGGAAATGAAAACATCCCAAGAGATTCAGAAGGAGCAGAAATGTTGCTTACGGTGGTGGGGTGCAAACGCTCTCAGAGGCACAGGGGCTGTTTCTAGGGAGCGCCTCACTAGAGGACATCTTGGGGAAGGAGGAAAGGAGCTGCGAATGGAGGGGATAAAGGAGAATGTCCCATTCTCTTTCTTTTGAGCAGACATACTTCTGGGGCAGGACTTTACTGGTTTTTTTGAATTTTTAAAATTGTAGCAATCTATCGCCTTAACCACTCGGCCACTTCCTCCCAAATTTTTAAAATTGTAATCTGCTTTTCTCAGAAGGAAGGTCAACCCAGGTTGTCCTATGGAACTTGTAAAAGTTCTAGTTCAGAGATGCTGGGATCCTATCCTTTCTTTTGTGCTGTATTATCAGCTTGTCAAGAGGCTGAACTACCCTTAGACATTCCCAAGTTCCCATAACCTAGTATGAGCATGATAAACTCAGAGAGGCTTTAGATTAGAACATTGAAAGCATTGGGTTTTAAAGAACCATGCTTCATTCCAGTCTTTTACATCAGCCAGTTCATCTCAGCAGCATGCATTCACAACAGACAAAATAATAGGTGTGTCAGCCTTGTATTATCAAATACTTACAAACAGCGTCTTGCCTTGCACAATGCCTTTGGTGTGTCTGACAGGAAGCTGCTAGCTAGTCAATAACCTCTTGCGTCATTTTCCAGACATCTTACAGATCAATATTTGGGTAATCAATTTGATCCTGCAGGCAATCTAATTGGTCTCCAGTTGCTTTTGGCCTAACAGACTAAGCCTACTATCTACTATGCCCCAGCACACATTCTTGCTTTACCTTTTAATTTATTTCCAACTGTGGGTAGAAGCATTGAATAGTAGGGTTTTGAAAATATTAAAGTGCCTTTTCTCTATAAGGTTTCATCAAACATTTGTGTGTGAGACGTTTCTTGTGGAAAGGAAGGTCTACTCTGGGCTTGTCCCACTCTGGGTTTGGTTGTAAGTTCTTTGCCTAACTAAAAGTTAGCTGTACAAGGCAGTCCTTCCACACTGAAAGCAGTTATGTTTATCCAAGATTCTCTCATTTTCTTACCTGACTTGAGATAATGATGAGCTTTCTGCTTTCTTGTTCCTTATTCAGACTTCATCCTTTTGGGCCAGCAACCCCACCTATTTCTCCATGCACGCTCTCATTTTTACCTCTGTTTCAAGGTTCAATCAGAGAAGACCGACACTGTAAGTCTTTCACAGGATTGCTGAATTGAGGAAGCCGATTGTGAAGAAACTGGAGGACTTAAAATAAAACAACAATAGATCAGCCCCACTGTCTCCGTGGGTGGGTGCACCCCTCGTGGTCCTGACTTCTTTGCTCATATTTTCCCTCCTTCTGCTCCTCCTTGGGACATTGGGAGCTCAGTCCAGTGCTCCAGTGTGGGTCTCTGTCTCTATCTCCATCCATCTCCAGATGAAGGTTCTATGGTGATATGCAAGATATTAATCAGTAAGGCTATAGGATAGGGTCATTTCAGGTTCTCTGTCCTCAGCTGCCCCAGGAACTAACTGGGGACATCGCCCTGGGCACCTGGGAGCACCAAATCTCTTGCCAACCCTAAGATGGCTCCCTTAATTAAGATGTGTGCTTCCCTACTCCCCTATCCGACCTTCCTTTATCCCAAACATCCCGTTTCCCAAGTTCCCCCCAACCTCCCCTTCTCACTTTTCTCTCCCCATCTCCCCTGAGTTAGATTCCAAGCTCTCTTCTACTGTTTTTTGCTTAAAAAATTATATTTTAAAATATTTTATACACACATATAATACAAACTCTCTAGGGAAGTTTAAACTAAAAAATTAATAACAGAGACCCATTAAAACTTTCGTTGTCAGAGTAGAAAGAACAAAATAAGTTGTTTGAAATGTTGCCTTATCCCTGTATGAAAAGGTAGAAGCAATTTCACTAATAGCTTTGGTTTTCTTCTTTAGGAGAGAAAAAAGTTCCAGCTACAAACACACTGGCTGTTATGGGAGGGCAGAAAGCATTTCAAGTCTTGCAATTTTTTTCTACAGTATTCTGAATTGAGGATCATTGAGCCAGATGAAAGACTAAGAACACAATTTCCTCATCTTGAAAATGCTTTCCTAAGTGTGGGTACAGAATGAAGAACAGTGACCTGGCGTTATGTGCCCTGATTCCAGCCCTGGCTCTTCCATTAAAGTCCATTTGCAAGTGACTCTTTGAGCCTGAGGCTTTCGCACCGAGGGCAGGGACCATGATCCCCAGGTTTGCAGAACAAACCACTAGAGGATGGATTATACTTGCTTCTCTTGTAGAAGTCAGAGCTTTGGAAAGAGAAGGGGGACTCTAATGGAATCGGATTGTTTGTTTGAAGCCGAGTCTCTTTTCTTCTTCCTGTGCTTTTGTGGGCAATGGGTAAAGAAGTCATTCTGTCATGGGGCCCTTGTAGCCAATAAAAACCAATAAATGCTTTCAACTTTCATTCTCATTATTCAGTAAATAAAATATATTTGAAAAGCAGAGACAAATCAAAAACCAAGAAACCAAGAAAGATATTGGGTCACTACGGAGGAGTCAGACCTTGACAAAAATTCCAATGTCAGCTCAAAGGCTGTACTCTTGTATGTGACCTCTCTGAGCTACAAATGGTAGAAAGAAAACTGAGATTTCTGAGGAAAACAATACATTGATCAACAGAAGTCACCAGTGTAATTCTTCACATCAACAATGTCAACAAAATGGTAAGGTAAGTAGTAGCAGTTGAGAGTCTCTGTATCTCTCTGGTGTACTAATACTGAATCCACCAAAGCTTTGGTGTTCTACCCACTGTTATGCATGCATTTGACTAACTTACACAGAAGAGTTTATAAAAGAGGTTACCACTCTCTCTGCCTTAGTCTAGACTTCTGTGTGCGTGTGGTTGTGTGTGTATTGGAAAGAAAAGGAGATTTTCTTCCTCTGTTGTCTTTCCTCACATAACACGTAAAATTTATTGATGAAGCTGGGGTTTCCTTCTGGCTAAAAAAGACTTTAATTTTAAACTCTCCTTAAAGTCAAGCTTCAGGTCCAAATATAAGACAGGGAAGAAATGATTGGCACTGCCATTGGAGGCATGGTTGAACTGTAAACAAAATCACTGGTATTTAGGAGCACAAAGCTGGTTCTCTTGCTTCCAAAGCACATCTTCAAGAGCACAAAACAGTATTTCTAACATCATTCACTAATGCAGCTTCATTATGAAAGAGAGCGAGCGAGAGAGAGAGAGACAGAAGTATTTAAAGTTTGAGAGCATTGACCATGGAAGTTTAAATGTTTCACCCTAAGAAACTACTGAGTTCAGCTATCACTAAAAATGAAAAGTTAGTATGTGGCTTTATACTTAAATTCTAGTGGCTTAGCCTATTGGAGGGACTTGTCTATCCCAGCTCCCCTTCTAGGGGTTCCAGGACCATGGCCATTTCTCATTCACTCAACAGATTATATCACTCGGTTCATGTCTTCTCAGTGAACACCCGTCCTATGCTATCCCAGGATGGACAGCCTCAGGCCCCTAGATCAAAGTTGCATGGGCTAGTAGAAGCACGGGCTCACAGTTTTCTCACTAGTGGGGATGTTCTTTTTTAACCTGCAAGTATTCTGGATCTCCCCAGCAGCTCAGCAATGCAAGCTTGACAGGACCTGTCTTCCTAGACTGTTAATTTCACAGCCGGATGAGTAGAAAGGTAATTTATATGGGTCACTCAGATTTAAAACGCTGCCATGTCTCCTGACTAGGTGGAATGAGAGGATTTAAAAGAATTATTAGTGTGGTCTGAATCGACGATCTGTGGGCTCTTCGACAGTCCATACCTTTTCCATTTGGAAAATGCCCACGTGGCAGCCCCATGTTGACTGTGGATTACAACTGAGATGAGAAGCAAGCTGCCGGGTGAATATTTTGTTTTCATTTATTTTTAATTAATTGCAAACTTCCTTTTTCATTTGGCTGGCCATGCTCTGCAGATCCCAGGGACACAGGAGCTCTGCCAGCATGAGGAGGCGCTGTGCAGAACTGTGAGAGGCAGCTCATCTGCTTGCTCTCTGTCCTCAGGCGATATCGAACCACCTCTTCATGCTTAGAACCTGCCTTCCAAATGGTCCACTGTCCTTCTTCCCCACCTCTAATCCAGACAGATCTATTTGCCCATAAGGATTTGCAAACACTTCTGGAATGAGCAGGCTCATACTGGGCAGAGAAGCTGTGGAACAGATGAGAAGTCAACAAGCAAACAAAACCCCTAAGGACTTGGGAAGCAATCACATCTCTTTTGGGGTGTGATTGAATTGAGGCAAATTCGAAATATATTCTTTTCTGTTTGTTTGTTTAGCTTTGTTTTTCAAGACAGGGTTTCTCTGTGTAATGGTCCTTGGCTGCTTTAGAACTCATTCTGTAGACCAGGCTGGCCTCAAACTCAAAGATCTACCTGCCTCTGTCTCCTGAATGCTGGGATTAAAGGCGTATACCACCACTGGCCCAACTATGTTTTTGAATAAATGTGTTCTTTTGGGGACACTGATCCCCTAGCCTTCCAATTGTCAGCTTCTGATCTATAGCCCAGTTGCAATGTAGGCTATATGAAGCCCCTGATATCTGTGCTTTCTTTAAAATCGTTCTTAGAAGAATTGTCCAAGAGGACAGATGTATATATTATCTAATATTTAGTCCATGTGTTTTAAAATCTAAGTTAAACAACAATAATAAACCAAAATACTATTGTTCCACCAAAAATGATAAGCTAGGTAATGTGCATACCCTCTGTCTATATACGCCTAGCTAACGAACAGAAAAAATGGATTAGTAACAATGACAGTCATTGTATATCAGCCCAAATGAAGAAATAAAACTCCTTTCTTGCCTTTCAACTGAAGTTAGATTTGGAATTGAGTAATGAGAAAAGAGGCTAACTTTGTCACAGGCAAATCACACTGGTCCATGGGGGATGCTTGGGATTTAAGAACTATGCAGGGCAAAGAGGTGGTCTGGGTTTCAGCAGGCAGAGGGAGTCAACTGAGGTTGTTGTCCAATGGCAGCACACTCCTAGGCAGCCTCAGGAGATACCAAGGAATAAAGAAGACAGGAAAAAAAAATCACGTGTTCTTTTTAGAAACCCTACGTTCTTGCCATTGCTTCAGCACTTGGGAGCTTGCTTTTGTAATGCCTGCCTTATTATTATCTTTTTGAAACTCTCAAATCTAGACACTGATAGGCAATTAGTGTAAATAAAGTGAAAGGATCAGAATGTAAAGGAAATGATTAAAATTTCATGAAATCAAGAAAAAGAAGGCAGTAAGTGTCAACAAAACGTAACACTGGTTCTTTAGGAGGACAAAATAAGATGCTTAGTTGAAAACATAAAGGATGAGGTAAGCTACATTAGGAATCAAAGTCCCAAATGAGTATGGTATGCATGTATTCAGAAACTGTAGGGCAATAAAAATGAAAGTAATAATCAAAAAACTAATAGCCTAGAATATTACTAAATTTATAGAAAAATTATGAATAAAAATACAAACAGAAAGGAATTTAATAAGTGGGAGGTGACAGTTGTTCCAGGTAAGTGCTTCACTTTGAGAATCTCACAGTTACTTTTGATACAAGATTTTCTAGGGAATAGAAGAGAAGTAAGTCTTTATAGCTGGTCCCATATGAATAGCAAAAAATGTATAACTAAAGTTTTAGAACTGTGGGACCACAGAGAAAATTATACTGGCTATTTTCATTCATGAAAATGATGCAAAATTGTAGATAAAATATTAACAAAGCAAATCTAACAATGTATTAAAATATATAGTGTGATCAAGTAGAGTTCATTTTGGAAATGTCAAGATGATTAAACATTAGAAAAAATTATTAATTTTATTCATCATATGAAAAGGTTGAAGATGAAAAACATAATTATCTCAACAGATTCCGAAAAACTACTTGATAAAATTTAATACCCATCCAAGGCAGGAAGCAAAGAAATTCATAAATTCAAAGTAATATTGAAAGAAGTGGAAAATTCTCTGATCTAATATAGAATATCAACTAAGGACTTAGATAAAATACTATAATTAATGGGGAGACTCTAAATGCTCCATTCAAGTCTTTTGTAAGTGATATATGCAGTCATTACTCCATTTAAATATTTTACCATGATTTTAGCTAGTGCAGCAAGACAAATTAAGTGAGAGAAGATCAGAAGGAAAAGAAAATAACTATTATCATGATGTCAACATGGAAAATATAGAAAATTCATAAACTCTTAATGACTGCTGATAATAGCTGACTGGACTTCTTAGATCCAATAGCACCACTCAAACCCAGTGTTTGATTTTTACTTCTATAAAATGTAGTAAATGTAGTTGAAGATAAACTTAATGAAAGAATTGTAATGTCTTTATTAGAACAATTGTAAAATTATAATTAAGTACCCAAAAGTACTTAATTATACCAAAAGGTACTGTAAGTCTGATGCCAGCCTGATCTGCATAGCAAGTTCCATGGTAGCTAGGGCTACATAGTAATACCCTATCTCAAAAAGAAAAAAATTAATATTGCAGTTAAAATAAAATTAAGTCTTGAAATCCTTACATATCCTTTCTCCCTACTAAAACCCTTTTGGAATATCTTATTTTCTCCATCGATGGTGATTGAAAACATTGCTCGGTATGTTATGCCCAGATATCAAAGCCCCCCAAAATCCAACAAGGAGACCAAGTTCCACATTTCTCCTTTTTCTTTCCCTATTATTCTAAGGTTTGGTCTTTTCATGGTTTCCCAGATTCCTGAATGCTTTGTGTTAAGAATTTGTTGTATTTAATGCTTTCTTTGTCTGATGAATCTGTTTCCTCTATAGTATCTTCAACCCCTGAGATTTTCTCTTCCATCTCTTGTATTCTGTCGGTTATGTTTGCCTCTGTAGTTCTCGTTTGTTTACCCAGGTGTTTCATATCCAGAATTCCCTCTGTGTTTTCCTTATTTCCTCTATTTCAGTTTCCAAGTGTTGAACTGTTTGCTTCACCTATTTGATTGTTTTTTTCTTTGTTTTCTTTGAGAGATTTATTTATATCTTCCATTTTTTTTTGTTTGTCTTTCCTCCATTTAAGGAAATTTTTCATTTCCTCTTTAGAGGTCTCCAACATCCTCATAAAGTTACATTTAAAATTGTTTTCTTCTGCTTCTTCTGGGTTAGGATGATCAAGTCTTCCTGTCATATAACCACTGGATTCTGGTGTTACCATGTTGCTTTTTAGGTTCTTGAAGGAATTCTTGATTTGCGCCTACTCATCTCTTTCTCCAATTGGTGCTGGCGGTGTCTTTGCTTCTTGTTCCAATCCTTGCAGTGGTTGTTTGTGTCTTTGGGAACTGTTCCTGATCTGCTCTGTACTCTCACCGTCTATGTCAGGATGCCACTGAGGTCGTTCTCGGCCTGCTCTTTTGGTCTGCTCTTTTGGTTGACTTTGTACAGTCACAGCCTGTGCTTCAGAGTTCCTCTCTTGGTCCTCTCTGTGCAGGTGGATCTTTGAGTTTGAGGCCAACCTGGTATACAGAATGAGTTCGTCTGAAATTTCAGGGTAGGGTGTGGTCGATGGGGGGGCTTGAGGACAGAGTGGGACTTACAGCTTGCAAGGTCTTATTGATGGGGTGGGAGTGTTGGAGTAGCCACCTGAAGGACGGTGTCTGCTGGTTGACTAGAGAAGCTGAGTCAAGTGTGGAAAGGGGTTCGGTGATTTTCCCTCCCTGCTTCCTAGTATGGAGAGCCTAGAGAGTGGGCTGCCCTGCAGGGTGGGTGGTCACTCACCTCTTGAGTCTTTCAATTTTAAGGACATGGGAAGGGTTAAAGGGAGGAAAGAGAAGGGGGAGAGCAATTCTATTTTACTTAAAATGTAAAATAAAATAAAACTTGAGAATTTTTACTTAAAAAAGGAAACGAGGAAAAACCACTGTGACAAATATTTTGTAAACAGAGCAAAAAACAACTCATGCAAAAATAAGGAATTTCCATTCTTACAACTGACAGAGAAATAACACTCAGAATATATGAAAACATCTATAGCTCAGTAGGCAATGATTCTGTGTGAAAAAAAAAACAAAAAAAATAAAGAGAAGCATGAAAAATCTGTTTGCCAAAGTGAGGGATCCCTAAATATACAAAAAGAATTTTAACTACTCTAATTCATGGAGAATACCCATTAAAATGAGAGGCATTTCACCCCCAGAGATAAGAACAACAGATCATCAAATGACAATATAAAAAATAGAGAAACAGTACCTGGCTAATTCTTTCAGTACAATGATACATAGGTTCAACCACTTTGAAAACATTTTTTTTTCGCTTTCCCCAAAGCAAAACGAAACCAGAAACAACAAAAACGAAACTCAAAACAAACAAAAATCAATAATACAAAGAACCAACAAAAAACAAACAAGAGCCCTCCCAACAAAACAAAACACACACACATACACACCAAAACAAACCAAGCAAACAAAGAATAATAAGGAGTCAGTTTTGTGTTGGCCAGCTGCTTTTGTGCATGGGGCATACCATTGGAGAAGATTGCTTTTCCTCTTCCCAGGTACTAAATGTAAATAACACTTTGGGGTTGGGGGCATGACTTCCCCTTCTCAATGCCAGGATTTTGTCTATTTGAATCAGTGCAGGTCTTGGGCTCTTCCAGGTTTTCCTTACCGTCCACCTCCCCCGCTTCCATCTTCAAGAATCACGGAAAAGCAAAGGATGAAATTTTTACCTGCTATCATATTTCAAGTTATTACTTGTAGTTTATGTCATACAAGCAATAGAGTTTTAACTTTCCAACTTTGGAATGCATGTAGTTTAACATTGTTATTTTTTTCAAACTAAAGACTTTTTTTTCGTGTATGTTTAATTTTGCTTAAGTGTACTTAAATTACCGGGTATATTTATTTGACAATTAAAATAGTTCTTAAAAATTAAATATATATTTATATATCTTTTTATTGATTTTACTGAGCTGAATATTTTTCTCTGCTCCCCGTTTCCATCCCCTTCCCTTCAATCCGTTCCCATGGTCCCCATGCTCCCAATTTACTCAGGAAATCTTGTCTTTTTCTACTTCCCATGTAGAATAGATCCATGTATTTCTCTCTTAGGGTTCTCATTGTTGTCTAGGTTCTCTGGGAATGTGAATTGTAGGATGCTTTTCATTGCTTTATGTCTAAAAACCACTTATGAGTGAGTACAGATGATATTTGTCTTTCTGGGTCTGGGTTACCTCACTCAGTATGATGTTTTCTAGATGTCATTATTTTTTTCTGCTGCTTAGTACTCCATTGTGTAAATGTACACTTCCTTTATTCATTCTTTGATTTCCAGGTTCTGGATATAACAAACATAGTTGAGCACATGTCCTTGTGGCATGATTGAGCTTCCTTTGGATATATACCCAAAAGTGGTATTGCTGAGTCTTGAGGAAGGTTGTTTCCTAATTTTCTGAGAAACCACCATACTGATATCCAAAGGGGCTGTACTAATATGCACTTCCACCAGCAGTGCAGGAGTATTCCCTTTACCCCACATCCTCTCCAGCATAAGTTGTCATCAGTGTTTTTCATCTTGGCCATTCTTACAGGTGTAATATGGAATCTCAGAGTTGTTTGGATTTGCATTTCTGTGATGGCTAAGGATGTTGAGCATTTTTTAAAAGTGTCTTTCAGTCATTTAGATTCCGCTGTTGAGAGGGTTCTGTATAGGTCTGTACTCTATTTTTTAAATTGGATTATGTGTTCTTTTGGTGTCCAATTTCTTGAGTTTTTTTTTAATACACTGAGATTTTTTTATTACTTAAAAAATACCAATTTAAATTTTAACTCCCTCCCCTCTCCCTCCACAGACCGTACCCCCACCCTCCTACCCTAAGGGGGTGCCATGCACCTCACCTTGTGGAAAGTCCAAGGCCCTCCCTACTATGTCTAGGTTGCGTAAGGCTTACATCCAAAGAGAATAGGATCCCATGAAGCTGGTATATGCAGTAGAGACACATCCCAGTGTCACTATCAGTGGCCCCTCAGACTGCCCCAGCTGTCAACCCCCTTCAGAGGGGTTTGGTTGTTCCCATGCTCATTCACTCCCAGTTCAGTTGGAGTTGGTGAGCTCCCATTAGCTTAAGCAAACTGTCTCTGTGGATGACCCCCTCATGGTCTTGAATTCCTTGCTCATACTCTCACTCCTTCTACTCTTCAACTGTACCTTGGGAGCTCAGTCCAGTGCTCTGATGTGGGTCATTGTCTCTGTTCCCATCTGTTATTCTATGGTGATATTTAAGATAATCATCGGTCTGAATACAGGGTAAGGTCAGTTCAGACACCCTCTCCTCTATTGCTTAAGGTTTTAGCTGGGGTCATCCTTGTGGGTTCTTGGGCTTTTTTCTAGAGCTAGGTTTCTTGCTAACTCCAGGATGACTCCCTCAATCAAGATATCTCTTTCCTTGCTCTCATATCTGTCCTTCCTCTACCTCAACTAACCCATTTCCTCCTTAATCCCCCTTCTCCCCTTCCTTCTACCCACCGCTCCCCCCACCCTGCTCCCAAATTTTTGTCTGATTCCAGTTTCCAGTTGGGCCTATATATGTTTTTCTTTGGGTTCACTTTATTACTTTATTTCTTAGTTGCCCTAGGATCCTGACCTCATTGCCCTTTGTTTATGACTAGTATCCGCTTATGAGTGAGTACATATCATATTTGTTTCTTTGGGTCTGGGTTACCTCACTGAGGATAATGTTTTCTAATTCTGTCCATTTGCATGCAAAATTCAAGATGCCATTATTTTTTTACTGCTGAGTAGTACTCTAATGTGTATATGTGCCATACTTTATCCATTCTTTAGTTGAGGGGCATATAGGCTGTTTCCAGGTTCTGGCTATTACGAATAATACTGCTATAAACATAGTTGAACAAATGCTTTTGTAGTATGATTGGGCATCTTTTGGATATATTCCCAAGAGTGGAATTGCTGGATCCTGAGATAGGTTGATTCCCAGTTTTCTAAAAAACTGCCACACTAATTTCCATAGTGGTTGCACAAGTTTGCATTCCCACCAGCAATGGAAGAGTGTTCCCCTTGCTCCACAACCTCTCCAGCATAAGCTATTATTAGTGTTTTTGACTTTAGCCATTCTGACAGGTGTAAGATGGTATCTGAAAGTTGTTTTGATTTGCATTTCCCTGATATCTAAGGAAGAAGAACATATCCTTAAGTATTTCTTGGCCATTTGAAATTATTCTGATGAGAATTCTCTGTTTAGTTCAGTACACCACTTTTTAGTTGGGTTATTTAGAATTTTAATGTCCAATTTCTTGAGTTCTTTATATATTTTGGAGATCAGTCCTTTGTCTGATGTGGGATTGGTGAAGATATTTTCCCGTTCAGGAGGTTGCCTTTTGGTCTTATTGACTGTGTTCTTTGCATCACAGAAGCTTCTCAGTTTCAGGAGGTCCCATTTATTTATTGATGCTCTTATTGTCTATGCTACTGGTGTTATATTTAGGAAGTTGTTTCCTATGCCCATTCATTGAAGGTTACTTCCCACTTTCTCCTCTATCAGGTTCAGTGTGTTCAGATTTATATTGAAGTCTTTAATCCATTTGGACTTGAGTTTTGTGCATGATGACAGATATGGATCTATTTTCATTCTTCTAAGGTTGACAACCAGTTATGTCAGCACCATTTGTTGAAGATGCTTTCTCTTTTCCATTGTATCTTTTTTGCTTCTTTGTCAAAAGTCAGGTGTTGATAGGTGTGTGAATTAATAATCCGGGTCTTCAATTTGATTCCATTGGTCAACATCTTTGTTTTTATGCCAATACCAAGCTGTTTTTATTACTATATCTCTGTAATAGAGCTTAAAGTCAGGATTGGTAATGCTTCTAGCAGTTCCTTTATTGTACAGGATTGTTTTGGTTATCCTGGGTTTCTTGTTTTTCCATATGAAGTTGAGTATCATTCTTTCAAGGTCTGTAAAGAATTGTGTTGGGATTTTTATGGGGATTGCATTGACTCTATAGATTGCCTTCGGTAAGACTGCCATTTTTACTATGTTGATCCTTCCTATCCAAGAGCATGGGAGATCTTTCCATTTTCTGGTATCTTCTTCAATTTCTTTCTTCAAAGACATAAAGTTTTTGTCAAATAGGTCTTTAACATTATAGTGTTACCTCAAAATATTTTATGTGATTTGCGGCTATTGTGAAAGGTGATGTTTCTCTGATTTCCCTCTCAGTTTCTTTATCATTTGTGTATGGGAGGGCTACTGATTTTTTTTTTTGAGTTGATCTTGTATCCTGCCACATCCCTGTAGGTATTTATCAGCTGTAGGAGTTCTCTGCTAGAGGTTTTTGGGTCACTTATATACACTATCATATTATCTGCAAATAACGAAAGTTTAACTTCTTCCTTTCCAATTTGAATCCCCTTGATCTCCTTATGTTGTCTTATTAATATTGCTAAAACTTCAAGAACTATGTTGAAGAGATATGGAGAGAACAGACAGCCTTGCCTCATTCCTGATTTTAGTGGAATTTCTTTGAGTTTCTCTCCATTTAATTTGATGTTAACTGTCCGATTGATGCATATTGCTTTTATTATATTTAGATATGATCCTTGTATCCCTAATCTCTCCAAGACCTTTTTCATGAAGGGATGTTGAATTTTGTCAAATGCTTTTTTAGTACCTAATGAAATGATCTTATGGTTTTTTTCTTTCAGTTTATTTATATGGTGGATTATATTGATTAATTTTCATATGTTGAACCAACCCTGCATATCTGGGAAGAAGCTTACCTATGATGGATTTTTTTAATGTGTTCCTTGGATTCGGTTTGCCAAAATTGTATTGAGAATTTTTGCTTCCATGTTCATGAGTGAGATTGGTCTGTAATTCTCTTTCTTGGTTGAGTCTTTGTGCGATTTTGGTATCAGGGTGACTGTAGCTTCATAAAAAGAGTTTGGCAGTGAGCCTTCTGTTTCTATTATGTGGAACACTTTGAGAAGTATAGGTATTACTTTTTCCTGAAAGTTCTGATAGAATTCAGCACTAAAACCATCCGGCCTGGGCATTGCTTGTTTGGGAGGTTTGTGATGGCAGCTTCTATTTCCTCACGGCTTATAGGTCTATTTAAATTGCACACCTGGTCTTGATTTAATTTTGGTACGTGGTATCTATCTAAAAAATTGTCTATTTCTTTTAAATTTTCCAGTTTTGTGGAGTACAGATTTTCATAGTAGGACCTAATGATTCTCTGAATTTCCTCAGTGTCCATTGTTATGTTCCCTTTTTCATTTCTGATTTTGTTAATTTGGATGCTCTTTCTCTGCCTTTTGATTAGTTTGGGTAAGGGTTTGTCAATATTGTTGATTTTCTCAAAGAACCAGCTCTTTGTTTCATTGATTCTTTGAATGGTTTTCTGTGTTTCTATTTTGTTGATTTCAGCCCTCAACTAGATTATTTCCTGTCTTCTTCTCCTTTTGTGTGAATCTACTTATTTTTTTTTCTAGAGCTTTCAGGCATGTTATTAGGTCATTGATGTGAGCTTTCTCCATTTTCTTTATGTGAACACTTAGTGCTATAAATTTTTTAAAAATTAAGAAGCAGAAGCATATAAGATTTCAGTGGAGGCACAGCAGCAAAGAAAGAAGGCAGGGCTTCTGGCTCCAGATCAAGCACTTAACTCGCCGACACTCCGTTAACAAACTGTTCAGAAAACAGAGCTGCACACTCATTTTCTTCTTTAATTTTGGATTTTTAGTTGGGTGGAGCAGATGAGGTTCCTTCCTTTCTTCCTTTCTTGTTTTTTTCTAACAAATGATAGAGGATATTTTGAAATTCTTGGGTCTGTAATAGGGGTGCAGCTCCAATTTCAAAGTGAAAGTTGGTCAAAGTCCTGAAGAAAATGCCCCAACATTTGTCACACTTCATCAGCACAGAGATTATGTTGAGGCCTGACATGAGTCTTGTGTTATTAGAGTCACAGAAGGGCCACAAAAGGGTTAAATGAATGCAACTGAGAAAAGTACATTCAAAAGTTTTAACAATGAGCAATGGATTCTTAAGCCATGGGCAATTCTGAACTGATATGTGATTTTCAAGTCCTCTACAGAAAAGGGTGGTAAGTGCAATTTCCATGACTCTTAATTGATAGTCATTTTAACTAAGGACTGGAGATTAAGCATTCTACATTCTGAAGGCTTTAGGATCTGTTCTCAGGAGTGGAATCTATCTTGTCAGTCACAAAAGACTGGTGACCTCAGAGATGGCCAGAAGATTTGGGCTTCATTATATTAACAACTCATTGTCCACTTCATGCAGAACTCCCTTTGATGGGTGTAAAAATTTAAAACTTGAAGTTTAATATGTTGGGGCCATTATGTATGGACTGTATGAAATGTTGTTTTAGAATTATTATTTTTGGTTAAGTCAAATCAGTCTACTAGCCATCTTAGTGAAGAATACTGAGGTGAATTATATTATTTGGGAGTCAAGATGGTTATTTTGTAGGTGTGTGTGTAACTGTTCTATAAATGGCGTTAGAATTTTCAGAGAGAAATCCACTCAGTAAGATGTACTGACCCGCTGTCACTCTCGCCAGCACAGCAGCTCCCTACCAAGCAGAACCATCCTATACTTAAAAATAAATAGCTCAGCCAAATGCTTTCCCAATGTCGATCGTGGAGCTGGGATGTTAGCACAGCAGTATAGTACTTGCTTTGCACACATGCGGCCCTGGGTTCAATCCCCAGCACTGTAAGAGATAAATGAGAACTCAGAATGCAAAGTATTATCCTTAATATTTGTCCTGCTAAAATTTTTGTTTCCCTAAGAATTTTAAAATAAAATGTTTGGATTATTGTAACATTGGGTGGAACAGACTTTTTTTTTTTAAAATTTCTCTCTGAATTACAATAAATTCCAAATCTTTAAACAAAAGTTTCTATTTGGTGCCTATGATTCTAAGCAGAGGACTTGTTAGGACCAAATAAATTTCTATGGAAAATTCAAGCCCAACAGTTTGTCAACCTTGAGTGCTAGTCAACAGGAGGGGGCTTTTAGGGTGTCAAAAGTACTGAGTTCATTTGGGGGAGTTCAGAGCTCCTGAAGGATAGACTACACCTAGAGATTTTGGGTTTTTTTTGTTTGTTTTTGTGTATGTATGTGTTCCACCACCCCTCCCCCGCCCCCGTGGATGTTAGCTTAGTCAATCCACTTGCTACTTGGCCCTGTAGCAATTTTCTCCCTGAAAAGGAGAAAGCAATTTTAGAGACAGATATTCTATGAAAAGAGAAAGTTGAGCTTGAGGCAACCACCTAGGGTTTTTCCAGATCTAATACTTCTTAGTTACAAAAATTGTCTATAAAAAAATACCAACCAACCAAACAAACAAGATAAGTGGGACCCAGGGTCTCACTAGACCTGCTACAGCCCAGGAAACAAAGATTCAGATCAAAGGCCATCTGTGGCTCTCTGACAGAAGCGGTAAAGTTCCCATCTAAATTTCATGAGAAATGGTCACTGCCCTGGTAAATCTGTCAGGCGACCCACTTATTTTTGGTACCAGAGAAGCTGAAATTCCCACTTGCCGTTCAACCCATAGACAATGGCAAGAAGAGCAGCTCACCTACTTGTCATGCAAGCACAGCCTTCCTAGACAGGGTCCTCTCCAGGCATGGGGCTCTCTTGCCATGTGGATTATTGTGATTATCTATCCTCTGATCATCTCTACCTCAATTACCAGGGAGAACAGGTTTGAACTGGTTTCTGTGGGTCAGGCCAATGATCTCTCCAGCTCAGTCCTCTAATAGCAATGAATATGATCATAAGGGTATCACATCTAGTTTTGTGACTTTGCAGATTAAAAATCTAGGATGGGTCTCATAAATTTGATAATTCAAATTCCTTAATTCTGTCCTCTTGGTTGCCTTAGCTTTTTATCTTGGTGGGATTTTTTTCTTTTACTTTTTTTTTTCTCATGCTCCTGTCTTGCCAAAGCATTCTTCTTCCCTCCGAGGCTTCTACAGTATTGCTCAGTCGGCCGGCTGTGCTGCCCCCCCTCCCATGCTGCCCCCTCTACTTTCTGTCTGCTTTGTACCTGCTGATTCTCACTTGACCTTCACTTAGCAGATTAAATGTTACTTCCTCCATAATACACCTGACCATTAATTTATGTAGCATTTGCTGTTCCCCACAGAGTGGGAGTGAAAACTTGCCTGTCTTATTCAACCTCACCACCCAGCTCTGAGCACATTTTAAATAGACATTTGCTGAAAGAATAAGAGTTAATTAGGAACCATTTAATCCTTGGGCTCTAAACAGACAAAGTTAGTTACCTTAATCAGATCAAAACCGGGCCTCCTGCCCACAACATATTAACATCTGACTCAGAGCAGATGCTAACATTATATCAAAGTATCAACTACAGGATAATGGATATAATCCATCATTTTTTAGATAGCAAGGAAGAGCAAAAGCCTTGCTGCATGTAGCAGAGTTTGCCTTGCCTGCTGTGTATCTAATATTTTCTCTTACTCTCAAACTACTTAGGCCATGTGCTTGTGTTTTTCTTTACCCAGGCTTTGCCTTTTGGCATAACAACAACAACAAATTAGCAGTAGTCGTGTTTTTGTTGACCAGTGCGATATTTGAGCAAGCAAAAGTACTTGCTGCTAAACCTGATGGCCCAAGCTTGATCCAGGACACACACGGTAGAGGAAGAGAATAGACTCTCATATGCATCTGAAGTACACATGTTTGTATGCTAGATGGGCGAACAAATAGATATTAAAAGGAAATTAATTCTGTATACCAAGAGAAGACTGTAAAATCATGAAGCATTCTGATCTATGCTGAAAGGCTAGCTTAAGAACTCTCTACCTGGGTTTCCTTCCCTTCTCAGGTTCACGAGGCCTTTCTCACTCCAGTAACTTCAGGTGAATTTGGAGCCTTAGATCAACTAAGAATATTTATTTTAAATAATTGTTTTGAGTATTTTGATTGTCATATAAATTGGCTAAAGATGCCAGGGCAAATTACCCCAATTGGGTGCTTTAAACAATAGAAAGCTGTCTTACTGCTCTAAAGGCTGTAAGGGTGGGATCAAGGTGCACTTTGAGTGAGTTCCTACTGAGTGTTGCGAGGAAGAACCTAATCCATGGAACTTGTCTGGGTTTTGAAAGTGTGCTGTCAAGGTTTAAATCCCTTGCTTTGAGGAGGCATCATCCAACTTCTGATGTCATTTTTATATGCTCTTTGTGGATATGTGTGAGCACTGTGTATGTGTGTATGCATGCATGCATGCATGTGTGTGCATGTGTGCATGCGCGTGCATGTATAGCCCAATTACCACTCTTAGGAAGACAGTAGGCATGGTGGATTATGGGCTTACTATATTCTAGAGTGACTCACCATAGCTTTACTGATTTGTCTAATCACCAACTTCCAAATAAGATCCCATTCTTAGATCTAATATTTCAATACATGAAATATATACAGCAAACTCAAAACATGTAAAAAGAACAAAAACTTCACTGAAGTGAAAATGGGAATTTATTAAAAAAGTGTATCTCAAAGAAGATAATCCAAATCTCAAGGGTTGGGAGTGCTTAAAAACCTCTTGTAGATACCAGTGCTTCTGAATGAACTTTGTCTCTTACATCTGTGAGTAATCAAGTTTCTAAGTCCTAAGCAGGAACATCAATTGGTCTTAAATCTTATGCCCAATCCTTGACTTCAAGGAATGATAGCAACAGGAAACGTAGACAAAGGGAATTGATTTGTTTCCTACTCTGAAGAACTTTGGTCTCAGTGTTTCATACAGTTTGCATGCATGGGAAAATGAAAAAAAAAAGATATTTGGGGTGTGGGACAGTTAGAAATGGAAAGTAGACAAAGAGCCAAAACAAAAGGAAAAAGAAGGCAATACATAAGACAAAACAATCCAGTTTTCCAGTAAACAATGGATCGATGAAGAAATCAGCTCCAGAGGAATGGCTTCCTTTGGTGTGAATAGTTGATGCTGCCAAAACCAGGTACAGAGACATTTCTAGGTAAGTTCTTGTTCTGGAAAGCCATTTACTTTCATTTCCCATTGGATCTTTGCCAATGAACCTTCACAATAAGTGCTGGCATCTCAATGGAAGCTCTGACAATATACATCCTTAGGTATGGGGATTTCTGGGTGGCATAAGAGAGTGGAAGTTAACCAACACACTGATCTAGGGCAGCATCAAGTAACTGTACATAGAGGTCAGTCTGGCTGCTTCCAACAGTAAATATCCAAGACTTTATCCAATGTGATTGTTAACTTCTGTCTTAGTCACTGTTCTATTACTGTGGAAAGACACCATCACCATGACAACTCCCACAAAAGAAAGCATTCTATTAGGGACATGCTTCGAGTTTCCGAGTTTTAGTCCATCATCGTCCTGTGGGGAAGCATGACAGTAGACACGGTGCTGGAGCAGTAGCTAAGAGCTACATCCTGATCCACAGGCCAAGAGAAAGAAAGAGAGAAACACGGTAATAGATGGGAGCTTTTGAAAATCTCAATGCCCGCCCCCCCCATGACACACTTCCTCTATCAAGGCCACACCCTCTAACCTTCTAACCCTATCAAAGGGTTCAACTCTTGGTGACTAAACATTCAAATGTATGAGCCTATGGAGGCCATTCTTACTCAACCCCCTACAACTTCTCTTCTACTTACTCTCTGGAGCTGAGGGTTCCACCTCTTCTCCTTTAAGTAGTGGTGTCCAATGTACAAACCACAGGCTTCAAATGACCTGCTTTTCTGGGAAGGCCCCATGCCTTTACCAGGTAAAGTAAAACCCTTTGTCTGATCCCCAGAACTGCTCTGAGAAGTGTTACTCTGCCTTGTTCCCACCTTTGATGTTGAGAACAGGATGTGAAGAAGTTCTCTGACCTACTTGGTTTGATTGTCGACCATAAGGCCTTCATTTGAGAAGTCTCTATCCCTTAAGAAGGAATTTAGAGAGGCCAAGAATAGAACAGAGAGACCCTACTAAGTCTGTTTATCTATCTATCTATCTATCTATCTATCTATCTATCTATCTATCTAGCTAGCTAGCTATCTAGCTATCTAGCTATCTAGCTATCTAGCTATCTAGCTATCTAGCTATCATCTATCTATCTACCATCTATTTTATTTGTTTGTTTGATTATTACAGTGGTGCAGACTGACCACAGGGCATTGAATAGGAAAGACAAGGGCTCTATCATTGATTCATTTCCCCAGGTTCATGTGATATTCATTTCTCCTGTTAATCTATTTTATTAGAGAGGTTTGCTCATATCAGTTTCTTCCCCCACAGTTAAGAATGGATATTCTTGCCAAGTGCAGATCAAGAAATGAAACACTTGGAAGTGGATACAAATCTCTCTTTGTTATCTATCTATCTACCTATTTATCTATTATCTATCTACTTATCATCTATCATTTACCCATCTACCTACCCATTAATAGAACATCCTGAAGACAAGCCCAAGGCCTTGCCTGGGCTGTATCATTAGCCCTATTTTTACTTTTCCCTGTTTTGTTTTTGTAATAAGATTTCATAAAGTTTCTCAGACTGGCCCTGAATTCTTCAGTTAGGCAAAACAGACTTTGAATTTGCTATCCTCCTGTCTCTGTCTCCTGAAAGGAAAGATTGTAGGGCTCTGCTGTCCAGCTTGCAATTTACATAGAAGTTTGTAACAGTGAGATCACATATAATTAGATTTCATTGATTGATTTCTTCTATCTTCAAAACACCACCCTTTATCCAAATATCAACTGAAGTATTTCCAGCATCTCCAGGGTGTACTCTTACAAGTGTGAAACAATCGTGCCCCCATTTTCACAGACCGTCGGTTATAGTAGCACCTAGTGCACCTGCTTCTTGAAAAGGACACCTGCTTCTGCCCTGTGGATCTTGCTGATTCTGAAGATACAGCACCTTCCTTGTCCATCTGCTTGTTATGTGCTTCTTGTGTCTCCTGAGCTAAAAGCACGGCATCTTCTACATGGATGCCAGATCAGAAAGTGGAACAGGAAGTGTGAGTCATAACCTCTCCCAAGCTGACCATGTAATGAATACTTGTGGTTGTTTGGAAGATTAGTGGAGCAGTTCCATCAGCACCCTTCTTTGCAACTTGGCAAGAATATTTTATTAGAACATTTTATTGGATAAGCTCATGGATCAGTAAGTTTGAAAATTTACTGAGAAGATTAAATAATCTCTTATTCTGACTGCTTTTACCGTTCTGTCCAAATATCCTCTAATAAAATTTCTGCTGCAGCCACTGACAGTCAAGAGAAAGATTATGCTTTTGAGAGTTTTGGAAAAGTTTGCGTATCAGAAGTTTACTTCACTATGAATACCCAGGATATCCAAACAAATCCGAGGGTTGTTCTCAGGAGGCTGAAAGTGTTCCCTAAACTAGAGAGCAGTACTTTTTCTTTCTTACTATGCATGCCCCAACAGAGCCTGCTCAGCTCCAGACACTCAGGGTCACCTTCCTCAGTACAGAGGTAGTCCTCACCCGACCTGGCATGTTACATGAGTGCTGAGGTCCAGTCTCGGCTTCATTTCATTTTCTCAAGATGGTGGCTTTGTTTATATAGACTCCAAAGACTCCAGTAAACCTGACTTCTTCAAGCTGGAAACCACCATGTTCTTTACCAGTGTGTCACAGTATTAAGGGAGGGGACGTTGTACACGTTAGAATATGGGACTGACCCCTGAATCCTAGTCCTTCCTAGGTGTTCATGGGTACATTTTGTAGAGGTAACACTTTCCGGGGCCAGAAAACTTTCAAACCCAGTTCTTTTCTCCAGCTTACTTTTATCTTTAACAAACACAAGAGTCCTCACAGGGAGAAATTCTCCTCCAAAGTGCACTCTTCTGGTGATTACCTGCAGGTCCACTGTCAGTGACTGAACTGAGAGGCAGAATCAGCCTGCCTGATTACCTTAATCACCTTAATCACAGAATCGACCTGCCCTAGAATGGCCTCAACAAGGAGAGTGGCAGAAAAGCCACTCCACACTGACAGCTCCTCCTTAGGACATATTCTGATGCACTTAATGAAGAGCTTGTGATTTGTATTAGGGACAAGATAATTTCAAGGCTTTGTCAACCCTTCACTGTTCTTTTACCAGTAATGAAGAGTTCTCTGAGACTGTCTTCCTCAAGACATGTGTCATATCCTGGAGCAGTGCTGTGTCTCAGGTGAGCCTATTTCTCTTGACGCTCAGCCATCATCGAAGCATTGTGCTTTTTCTTCTCCGTGTCTGCATCCTGAAGACCTGTCCACCCACACCTATTTTGAAATGCGGACTGAAAGCTCTGCATTTCCTTGTCCAAAGTCAGAATCAGAGCTTCAAAGCCTTGCTTTGTGAGCTTCTAGGGAATTCACCAAATAGATAATTCATCTTACTGGGACCAGATTATTTGAGCATACGTGTACAGGGAAATGTATTTCTCAAATTATTATTACTTCAAATGATACACTAATACAGAAGGAATAAAAGAAACAAAGCAACCTTTAGTCACACTCGTAACTCAGCTTTGTTTTTTTTTGTTTGTTTGTTTGTTTGTTTTTAAGATCCAGGAACTGCTTATTGTTTCCCATGACTACTTTTGATAAACATCACTATGGAAAAGGCCTGTAAGATGGCTCAGAGGGCAAAAAGACCTGCCTCCAAGCTGATGGTTTGAGTTCAACCCTCAAGTTCATATGTGGGAAGGAAAAAGTGACTCATGCAGCTTGTCTTCTGACCACCACGTGTCTGTCGCTGCCACATGCGCCACGGCCACGTGTGCCATTGCCACGTGTGTACCTCTGCCATATGTGCCACCGCCACGTGTGTGCCACCGCCACATGTGTGCCACTGCCACATGTGTGTGCCATGGTATTCACACACCTCCAGTGAAGAGATAAACAGAAAATTTCTTCTTTTAAAAAATGTATATGTGTGTATGTATGTATAGGTCTGTGTGTCTATATGTGTACGTGTGTGTATGTGTCTTGTGTGTTGTGTGTGTTTGTGTGTTCACAAGCCAAGGTATGTGTGTGGAAGTCAGAGGGCTTCCTGGTGTCAGTTTTCTCTTTTCACTTGTATGAGTTCTGGGAAACAAATTCAAGTCATGAGGTTTGACAGCAAACACCTTTACCTTAGGGCCCATTTTACTGGTCCCCCAAGATGTTTTTTTAAAATTCATCATGACAATAATAGAGATAAGGTAATACCGCATTGCCAAGGTCATTAGAGTTTTCATAGGTATGACTCATGAAATAAAAGCAATATTATTATCAATTGATATTAATTCTAGGGATAAGACTATTATTACCAAATTTCATTCACCAAACTCTTATTACTAAAATTCAGCTAAGCATTTAAAGAAGCACAACTTTTAGTTGTAATTGGATTAATTTAATATGATTACCAGTCTATAATGACTAAGCTATATGGGGGTCTCGAGGGAGACTTGAGTGAGTCTGTGTCTTTCTGTGAGCTGAGGGCAGGTAGCTAACCCTTTGCTTTTGTGCTTGCCTTGTTTGCACACCTGTATGATGGACAATAGTAGTATATCTTATAAAACTTTCTGTAAAATTAAACTAATAAAATTGTGAGGTAATTAGCGTCAAGCACAAGGCAGTGCGTGAGCCAATAATCTCAAGTCAGTAAGGGTCTCATGGTACTGTGTAACCCTAGAGAACTTCTATTTTAAAACATGACTCTAATTTCAAAAACACATTCTTTTTTTATTTTATTTTATTTACTTTTCGGGTTTTCTAGACTATAGCTTTGGAGCTTGTCCTGGAACTAACTCTTAGCTCTTGTACACCAGACTGACCATACACTCACAGAGATCTACCTGTGTCTGCCTCCCCAGTGCTAGGATTAAAGGTGTGCACCACCACCACCACCACCCGGCTATATAGTGTAACTGCCTATCTCAATTTAAAGATGAGCAAACTGAGGCAAGAGGATAAATCATTCATCAAGATTACCTAGGACAGAATGGGAGCTGGCAGCAAGGCCTCCAAATTAGTGCTTCTACAACGTGAACCTCTTTATATTTGGAATATATATTTGGAATCTCTTTTTATGTAAAGTAACTAATATTAGGACCTTATTTGGTCCTAATATTAAGGACACTAACAAAGAGTAAAGGATAGAAGAAAGCAATGATTGATTATGCAAAAGTAAATCTTAGATCAACTAAAAGTGGATTGCAATCTGGCAGTGACTAAAGTCTGAGGCAGGCCTAAGTATACTCCTGCAATGCAAACACAAAAATAATGAATTTTAGGCATTGTAGTAATTGAATGTGGGGGAAAGTACATGCCATTGTAATAGAAAAAATAATTTGGGGATACTAAAGTCTATAGTTGTGAAGAAATAGATCCCCAAGATAACCATGTTTAAAATATACAACTAAGGTCCTAACTATAGATATCCACATATTGCAAATTTTCTTTATTTAAATGATAAATTTCATTTATTTAAATTATCTTATTTAAACATCATTATACAATATGTTCCCATTTCAATATTTACAAGCTCACTGCAACACCTTTCTTTGGAATTATGCCATTTCTGTAATTGTGCTAACACATGTATCACTGCACAAGATGTATTGTCTTTAGTTGAAGCACTGAGTGGTAAACTTGAAATTTTAGGGCATATCACCAAATAACTTTTTCTTAACATTACGTCAATTTCATTTAATAGGATAAAGTGGAATGTTTGCATCACCACATTTGTCAGTTTTGAATATTATTACTCAACAATTGAGCTGCATTTTGAAGTTAGGAATGCCCATGTGATGGGAGACAATGCTGGCACCTTTTCTCTGAGCGTTGTTCACTCACGCCCATCTTTTGGTTAGAATTTGAACACTGTCTCTTAGTGATCTGTGTCAGTTCTCTTCCTATATGAAGGAAACCTACATTTATTAAGTTTAAAAATCTTTCAAGTTTGGGCCGGGCGGTGGTGGCACATGCCTTTAATCTCAGCACTCGGGAGGCAGAGGCAGGCGGATCTCTGTGAGTTCGAGGCCAGCCTGGTCTAAAAGAGCTAGTTCCAGGACAGGAACCAAAAGCTACGGAGAAACCCTGTCTCGAAAATAAAAAATAAATAAATAAAAAATCTTTCAAGTTTGGAATTCATACTATAACTTTGATATGTCTTTTATAAGGATTCTTAAAATCAAGTTACAGAGTGACTTATTAAAATATTATAATGGGCCGGGCGGTGGTGGCACATGCCTTTAATCCCAGCACTCGGGAGGCAGAGGCAGGCGGATCTCTGTGAGTTCAAGACCAGCCTGGTCTACAGAGCGAGTTCCAGGACAGGCTCCAAAACCACAGAGAAACCCTGTCTTGAAAAACCAAAAAAAAAAAAAAAAAAAAAAAAAAGAAATTATAAGCACATATTATGTTTACTTTAATAGAAACTCATAGTAACAAATGGCCATGTTTTATAAAGTGCATCCTCAGGGTTAGCTGTTACCAGGGCTCTAAAGAGAGGGCCTGGAGTCCTACTTCTAATGGGGCAGAACTGGTAAATCCTTATGATGTATACCGAAGGGTTATACATCATTTCTTCATCTTCTATTGATGCCCTTTTCTTTATTTTTCTTCTGATCTAGCACATGTTTGCTGTTAGACTTTGTGTTTGATTGTCCTGCTGGAACTTCCTATCCATTTTTGTTTTCTTTCTTTTAGAATAATACTTACAATGAAAAAAAAAGAAAATATAGGGTAATTTTTTTGTATTGTATTTGAAAAGCAAGTGAAATGTCCTAGGGGTCCTACCCTGTGGGGCACGATGGTGCTATTGTTAGCACTGGGCACGTAGCTTTGAGCATGAATCTTGCATAAATAATTCCCCTAAGTACTTAGGGACTGAGGACTTTTGACATCAGAAAGCTCTGCAGAGACTACTTATTATTTTACTTCTGCTTGATAATCAGGTTAGGGTCTTGCTCAAAAGACACTACTTTGAAAAAAAAACCCTCCATTTCTACAAAACAACATCAGAATTAGATGAAGAGAAAGAATAATAGTTTTGGCAAAAAGGTTGTATGCATGATCAAATAAGCACAGGACCCTTCCAGAAGTTTCCAGAAAGTGACAATGTTTGTAGGAGATGCTATCATCTCATGCAACTTTATGTAATTTCCAAATTTCAAATTAAAGTAGATACTACTTTCTTCCTATCTTTTGGCTTAGCTTCCAGTAGCACCGTTTTAGACAGAGGAAGCGGGGTGCTAAGTTCCTTAGTGGAAATACTCCCAGAACATTCGACTTGTTTTATCCCTGACTTCAAGCATCTCCTCCCACCTCTCCAAATTCCTCCCACCTGGTTTTAGGAAGATCCCACATCATATTTTAATGGTTCATCCTAGTGGGGAAAATTGGGCTGACTGAAAACATCCCACGGGTTAAATCCTACTCCTTAAGATTCTGGAAGTTTCACATTTGTTTCAAGGAGATTTTCCGTGTTGAGTCAAGGGTGCACACGGTATGAACTTGGCAGCTGGAGGACACTGTAGTATTCATTTCGAATCTAGGCTACTATCTACTGCTAACTAGTGAGATGTGGGGGCTTAGTTTCAAGAAGGTGTTTTAGTGGCTAAGTGTTCATGGTCTCATTGTCAAGGTAAGCCCCTGGCTCAGCCCACATGCTTTCCATAGTTCACTTGCACTTTATATGTGTATCCCCCACCCCCACCCCCATCCCTGCGTGTGCACACACAATGCTTTGTTCGATCCTTCCTCCTCCACTTCCATAGGGTCCTTTTCTCTCATCTAGCAGAAGACAGGGACCAGCTTTAATCTGACTTTCCCTGTTTTCCAGCCAGCATCATTTATTTCACATTTGCATTTTAGCTAGATACAAACCCAACCAAAAAATACTCTCAACAACCAAAACAGATAAAAAGTGGCTCAACTCCTCAAACTTGGTTCTCCCAAGAAGCTTCCGATGCTGCCAGTTTCTAGCACTCATTTGGGTCTTCAAAGCCTCACTGCTACAGCACACCCTTGGATAGCCCCCATTCCCCGAGTCTGACATGGGATAGAAGAGACGAGCCAATAGAAACTGAGCGTGTAGGGCAGGGACTCGATGGCAGCTATTCTGAGAATGTCCTTGCTAGAGTCCACGAATTCCAAAAGAGAGTTCGGCTCCAGGTCCTTCCCATCTCTTACCTTTGCCTGAAGCTATATGTAAGTTCAATACCTCCTTGTTAAGCGAACTGGACGATTTTTCCTTCCCCTGCCTCACCTCAGTTTCTGGCACACATCCTTCCAAAAGTCCCCTGACTTGTACCTGCATGTAGCCTGGTTCCTGGCACCCCTTCTACTATACGGGAGCTCTGCCCTCTTTCTTTCTCTTCAGGTTTAACCCATGTGTCTGTGGTGAATATGTTTCTAGACTTAACCCCCATGCTGTGTGAATTTTATTCTTTAGAATAGCAAGACAAAAACCCAGAGCCATTGGCTTCTGAAAGACTTGAGTTTGGCGTTTGGCGCCCTAACATCAGAGTTAAAGTCCACCTGAAGCGAGAGGAAAGCGCCATCTTTTGATCCCAAAGACACCATGATTTTCTTTTATCAAAGTGCAAGAATTTACATCTTAAAAAGCCCCCTCCCAAATCTTTAAATATATAATTAAAACCCATTCCGGGTCGGGTTTTGTGATCAGGCCTTCTTACAAACTATCTTAATTATTGTTGCATATCTTCTGTTTCGAAGACCTGATGGTTTCATTACCTTAAGTCTCATGGTTGAAGTGTACCTTGCAGAGGGATTTCAAAGAAACACGATGGACAGTTTGATTTTTTTTTTTTAAAGATAATTAAGGAGAGACACAGGAGAACGGCTTCAGTGAAGAAAAAAGGACAGAGTGGGCGTGGCTGGGGAGATGGAGCAGCAAACCATGCAGGCAGCACCATAATGACCTCCTTATCGTCTTCTCATCTCAGCCTCTGCAGCCTCAAATCCTTCACAACTGCCACAGCTATCTTCCTCAGACCCGTCTTTGATTTTGTTATTTCCCTCTCTCAGAGCCCTGTGCCAATGTCCAACCACCTTTCAAGCCAAATTAACAGCCTTAACCACTGGCACCGAGCCGTCACCTCTGGTTTCCTGCAACGCCCCTCTATCTCCATCCCTGTTTTGGCACCCAGGCCTTGGTGACGTCTGTCAGATCTTTCCTAGTGAAGCTGCACCTCAGCCTCCAGCAGTTTCTTCCTTTTGATGAGATTGTGGGGTTTTCTTTCTATAGAACACTACCCCAAAGTAACATTTTAAACAGTGTAGCTATTTTCTTTTTAGTATTTGCTGTCCAAGATGGCTTTAAATTTCCTACCTGCATATCTAAAGGTCATAGATAGGCTTTTCCTTGATGTGAGGTCCCTGACCTCACTTCCCCAGAGTCTCTTGTTTCAAAACATCTCTTGGCAAATGCTCTATTTGATCATTGGAGATGCATAAAAATCTTCTCCCAGCAACTAGCCAGTTTCATGATCCAGGAAACATCTTTCATAAGGACCTGTAAACCTTATTTTTGAATGATAAACATTGAGAAGGATAGCCTTCCTATCTCCCAGTCTCTTCAGTTAGGAAGGGGCTTTACTTTGATGGAAGCAATGTGCCCACAAATACTACGAATTAATCTCTCCCCTCTCCTGGAATGTCTTCCTGTGTTTTGTTCCAATGTGGTTAAATTCAATTTTCCCCATCCAGTTCAATGGCTTGAATAAAGGTTTCCTTGCCCGTCTGATACCATCCAGTATGTGACATATCTGAAAAACCTTCCTTTCATTTTTTTAGCTAGAAAAAATGGAAAATGTATCTTGTGGATGCTCTTTATATTTCCAGTTTTAATGACCATTATTTTAATAGTTGTCTCAGCTATTCAGAATAAAGATTAAGTGAGCATTCAGATATAATCAGTGTATTATAGCAGAAATATTACATGCATACATTTATCTTACTGTATCTCTGAAGGGTAAGAGTCTTGATGCTGGTGAGCAGATGAACACTAAGCTATTCTGAACAGGAATTCTTGTCCAGCCACAGGAAGGCTGATGAGATGGCCCTATGGATTGAGACACACTTCTGTGGGGAAGATAACACGTCTACTGTTTCGAAAAAAGAAGACAAGAAATCCAGTGAACCAACAAACCTTGCTTTTCAAACTCTTGGAAAAAGATGTCTGAGTCAGAAAATATAGACCATCCTCCTGATTTGTGCACTGCTGTGGTTTGGAGTATAACATAATCCGCCACACCTGTTTTTGTGCAGTGCTGTGGCATAATTAAATGCCTCCCTAATCGAAGTTTCACTTTAACACCTTCCAAGTCATGTTAGCAGACAGTCTTAAGCAAGAAGTCAACAAAAACAAAACAACAAAAAGCAATAAATTGTACCCAAACATTTTTATAGGTAACATTTATGAACACCAAGCACAATAAATTGACTCTATAGAGGAAAAATGCAATGAATGCTTACTAAGTGGAATTTATTTAAATATCCTGTGTGTATTTGATTGGGTATAGAAAATTATCTAGCAAGAGAATGTGTGAGTGTTGTAGGATTTTCTTTTGTGGGTTGACAACATTGTTCAGCAGTAGAGGTTAGCATGAGAAAAATGGTGTATGGTATCATATAATTAAGCTGTCTAAAAATGGGAACACATAACCCATATTAATTTAGAGTGATTCTTTTCTAGTTTTCGATTATGCCTGGACAATCCTTATGACTCCTATCCATGGCAAAGGCGATAGGTTGGTCACTGACTTGGGAGTGGAAGATCGTTTGTTCTTATGAGACAGACTTTCTTTCCACACTCTAAATTGTCTTGAAAGCTGCACAGCTTCTTGGCTTTCTAAGGACTTCAAAGACAGCCTTATCTTCCCTTTAAGGGGATATAAATACTAAGACTTAATTTATTTTTAATTTGAAAGTTTGTCTCTCCCCTTTAATTTTTGAAACTCTATCCTGGATTTTTCACAAGTATTATTATTTTAGATTCTAGGTAGTCAAAATTTTCAAGAGAGAGAGAGAGAGAGAGAGAGAGAGAGAGAGAGAGAGAGAGAGAGAGAGAGATGGGGTAGTAATATGCTTTCAGTATCAATTATTGCAATTTTTCTGAGTTTTCAGATCTGGTTTTTGAGTTTCAGAAATAATACTTCAGATTATAAAAAATATAATAGAACGACTGGTGATGCTTAACATTTCTTCGCATGTAGATGTGATAGTATTTGAAATTCTCTTCTGAAATTATGAAGTACAAATGGCAAATTTGAACCAATCTACTAATCTCTTGTGTCGTGCCAAGAATTATACGATTTTCTGTTATTATATAAAATGACCCCAACTCTTTCAGGGAACAAACGAATTTCACTTCAAACTTTCTGTTCTTCCCATTTCTAACGCAAAAAGAAAATGAAAATTTAATATTGTGAATATCTTTCAAATTTTACAGTTTAGCAATAATAGTTCTAACAAGAACCTGAGCTACTCATAAATGTGGTTAGTAATATTATAACCCAAATGTGGTTAGTAGGTACTATAGTCCAAATGTAATTAATAGGTACTATAGCTCATCACCCCTGAAGTTATGTCTTCCCCTTTTCAATAGGACATATAAATAATCAGAGTTCTATGGGGTCCACTTTTTAATATTTGATTTAATCTTGTGAAGGACTGAAAAATTGAAGCAATATTCCTTCATTTTTTTTCTGCTCTTCTCTAATACTATCTTGAGACCACTCAAATCTGATCACTGGATGTGTTTCCTAGACAATCTGTAGGCTGATATTATCTGGGAGATGAAGTTTTAAGGTCAAACATTTCAGTTCTGTGCTGTGGGACAATGGTCTGTACCCTGTCAATTGTATTTTAATAAAATGCTGATTGGCCAGTGGCCAAACAGGAAGTATAGGTGGAGCAACCAGGCAGGGCATATAGGTAGGGTGATGAGAACAGGAGAATTCCTGGAAGAGGAAAGATTCAGTCTGAAGTTATCATCTAGACACAGAGGAAGCAAGATGAGAATGCCTCACTGATAAAAGATACCAAGCCATGTGGCTAACACAGACAAGAATTATGGGATAAGATGTAAGAATTAATTAATAAGAAGCCTAAGATAATAGGCCATTCAGTTTATGATTAGTGTAGACCACTGTGTGTTTATTTGGGACTAAATGGCTGTGGGACCTGGTGGGACTGAAACCTCAGACAACAAATGGTGCCAATATGTGGACAACTGCATCCACAGAAAACACGAAAGAACATTAAGCATGGCTTCTTGGTAGCAGCAACTTCTCGGGTGTGCTCTCTTTGCTAGAGGCAAGGGCATCTTATTTAAGACAGGCTTCCTGACTCAGCTTTAGCTGCAAAACTTTGCGGCTCTTTTAGAAGGCTTTGCCACCAAATACTTAAATGGTGCTTATGAATAGCCTACAGCGTGCTTCTTGGTGGCAGAATGGACCTTGATACTCTGTAGAGTTCTGGAAATAAACAGAGCTCCCACTAGTACCTCTGTCATGAAGCTAGACT
This sequence comes from Alexandromys fortis, assembly GCF_014885135.2. NCBI lineage: Eukaryota > Metazoa > Chordata > Mammalia > Rodentia > Cricetidae > Alexandromys > Alexandromys fortis. The sequence continues at coordinate 2,422,303 of NW_026068100.1, forward strand.
CTCAGGAAACTAAGGAAGGTGGTAGATTCAGGCATCAAAGCCATGGCTCTAACCCTTGCCACATCGCTCAGCAAATAAAAGACTCATGTGGTCAGAGAAAAGAAGAGATATACAGTAAATATAGATTTAGATGAAAGAAAACCTCTAAGTGTTTTGCAGTGTGTTTAAAAATATAAGTAAGACTGGGAGAGAAAAGAAAAAGGATAATTTCCTTAAATTAAAAAGAGAAAAAGAAAATAGTTGGGTGTGATGGCACTCACTTTTAATCCCAACACTTGGGAGGTAGAGGCAGGTGTATCTCTGTGAGTTCAGGGACAGCCTGGTCTACAGAGTAAGTTCCAGAACAGCCAAAGATACACAGAAAAACCCTGTCTAAAAAAATCCAAAAAATAAAAATAAATAGAGTTTAAAATAAAGGCATGTAAAGATGAAAAATACACTGAGAGGTAATGTGTTGTCTTTAAATTGTTTGATGGCTGAGCAAGGAACAAAAGCTGCTAAAAGATATTTGATTATAAATGTTGCTGGATTAATCAAACATACATATTTTAAAAATGCTTTGACTTCAAAATTTAAATCAGTGGCTATGTTACTTTGGAGAAGAGGTTTTGTTTTTGTTTCTACAGGAAATAAGAGGCTGTGGATTCATTCGGAAAAATCAAGTTTGATCAAGGAACATATCCTGAAAATCTCTAATAGGAGCAGATGGTCCAGATGATCCAACATTTCAGAGGATCTCTGTTGGAGTTTCCTCTGAGTTTTCCATCCAGAACAGTGTCAAGACTGCTGGCTGAAATGATCAAGCCTCACAGAATATTCCATTCAGGACTTGACCGTAATTCAACATTTTCTATAGGTCCTCATAAGGTTATCAACGCCCCCAATCAGCATGAAATAGCCTGGCAAACTACACCTGCATTCCCCCAAAATGGCTTATGAATGGTTTTCTTTGTTTAGAGAGTTGGTTACACGTTGTTATAAAAGCTAACCAAAGGAGATTCAATTCAGAGTTCTTTTTTTTTTAAAGGGGGAAGTGCTGTGGGACAATGGTTTGTACCCTTTCAATTGCATCTAATAAAATACCAGTAGCCTGGCAGGAAGTATAGGTGGGGTGACAAGAACAGGAGAATTCCAGGAAGAGGAAAGATTCAGTCTGCAGTCATCACAGAGTAAGCAAGACGAGAATGCCTCACTGATTAAAGGTAAGCCATGTGGTTAACACAGACAAGAATTATGTGTTAAGATGTAGGAATTAGCTAATAAGAAGCCTGAGCTAATAGGCCAACCAGTTTATGATTAATGTAGACCACTGTGTGTTTATTTGGAACTAAATGGCTGCGGGACTGGTGAGACAGAAACCTCAGACAAAAGTTGTATAAGAAAGGACCGAGTCATTTACAGGTAGGTTCAGTCATATGATGACCTTTCCTTACAAGCAGATATGAGTCATGGCTGGACCCTAGGTTGTCTGCCTCCACTTCTCATCCATTGTAGGGCTTCTAGAGGGCTTCAGTACAAAAAAGAACCTAGACATTTATTTTAAAGGCAAAATATTATGGGGAAGGGATTGGGAAATAGTACTCGATTCTAAGACAGCCTGGAAAATCTTTAAGCAGGACAATTATTACTTAACAGAATCTCAAGAGCTTCAATGTTCTTATGTTATTTTGCACCTTGAGGAGAGAATATTGATGGGAGAAATTTAAAATTTTTGGAGGAGGAGTTAGACAATTTGCAAGAAACTTTTCTAAGATTAGAAGAAACCAAGATGTCAGTTTCTCATCCTATAATTAAGACTTTGAAAAATAAAAGTTGTTAGGGATTGACATCATGTGGCCCTGTGTAATTGTAAAGAAAGAAGATATTGCTTCTGTAACAAACCACTACAAACTCAGAGCTTTAATAATTGATTAGTATTATTTTATATTTATTTCATAGGTATTTTTCCAGGTTAAAATAAAGGCATTCTTACAGGTGTAAGATGGTATCTTAAAGTTGTCTTGATTTGCATTTCCCTGATCGCTAAGGAAGTTGAGCATGCAAGGAACTCAGGACCGTGAGAGGTGCACCCACACACTGAGAAAATGGGGATGTTCTATCGGGAACTCACCAAGGCCAGCTGGCCAGGGTCTGAAAAAGCCTGGGTTAAAACCAGTCTCACTGAACATAGCAGACAATGAGGACTACTGAGACCTCAAGAACAATGACAATGGGTTTTTGATCCTACTGCATCTATTGGTTTTGTGGGAGCCTAGGCAGTTTGGATGCTCACCTTACTAGACCTGGATGGAGGTGGGTGGTCCTTGGACTTCCCACAGGGCAGGGAACACTGATTGCTCTTTGGGCTGAAGAGGGAGGGGGACATGATTGGGGGAGGGGGAGGGAAAGGGGAGGTGGTGGCGGGGAAGAGACAGAAATCTTTAATAAATAAAAAAATGAAAAAAAATAAAGGCATTCTTTTTTGAGAGATTTATTTTTTTCTGTTAGTCTTTCAGGTCCCTTTATTCTTTCACACATATATTGGCAAGTCTGCAATATTGTAGGAAAGTATGAGAGTGGAAAAATATCAATTTCTACAAATGATACAAAATGCTATATTAATGACTTCTTACAATGTATTACAACATATATGGCTCAGTTCAACAGTGTTGCCAAGTTGCAAGTTTATCTAACTATCTATCTATCTATCTATCTATCTATCTATCTATCTATCTATCTATCTATCTATCTTTTATCGTCTATCTATCTATCTATCTATCTATCTACCTAACATCTATCTATGTCATATCTATCTAATCTATCTATCTATCTATCTATCTATCTATCTATCTATCTATCTACCTACCATCTATCTATCTCCTATCTACCTACCTACCTATTATCTATCTATCTATCTATCTATCTATCTATCTATCTATCTCCTATTTGTCTGTCTGTCTATCTATCTATCTATCTATCTATCTATCTATCTATCTATCTATCTGCCTATCTGTCTATCTGCCTTCCTGTCTATCATCTATCTATTCATCAATCTATATAAATAAGTTTGATAGGACATGATGATAAGAGTATCATTAAGATCATTGCTATTTATATAAAGCAAATAATTACAGAAGTCAGTGATTGTTGGTAATAATAAATTAGTTAACAATAACAGTAGGCTTGCCTCACTTGCCCTTGAGGTTGAAGACCCATCTTGTAATAAATCTCCACAGCAAATGAGACTAGTGGCCATGTGTGGACCTTGCAATGTGTATGCCCTGCTTCCCATCTTCTTTCTGAAAGTACCACAGATTCTTATCAGTCCATAGAGACAGGAAGAACATCATGTCTTGCCTGATTTTGCCTGCTGTGGTAGCTTTCAAACGTCAGGAGATGGGATCACTTGAAAGTTTTCTCAGTCACAGATGGCTGGGCCTCAGTCAATTTCTCATTCCTTTGTTCTGATTGAGACCTGAGACTTGCACTTCTAATAAGTTTCTGAGTTTTCTGTTATTGAAAAAGTTCAGGAAGTGATGTTTTTCTCTTAGATACTTCTGAGACTTAACAGCAAGTGACTCAGCTCTGCTTGACCTTTTGTGCTTTTGCCAAAGCGACTTAATACTGAGATGTCCTGCTGGTGACTCAGCTCCAGTTAACCTTCTGTGCTTTTGCTTTTAAAGAGACTTAATACTTCTGTGTTTCTAAACCACTGTCTGCAAGATGGAATATGCCTTCCAAGGCCTTACAGTGCTTAGGTTCACATGAATAGTGTTATAGATTTGCAACCATTTATTATAAGGTATTATTTTTCAGACTTGAAAAATTCCCCAAAGATGTTATTGTTAAGACTCTCTATAGAAACTGAAATCTCTTTTTGACTTCAAAATTGTTCGCTCTCGAGTACTAGAGGAGTGGTTAAGCTTTTGTTGTTTTCATCTCACTTCCTCTGAAATTAAACTTAAAATAAATTCCCAAGTTAAACTGTCAATAAATCCTAATGCCTATTGGTTCATGTGATAAAATTTTACAATGCTTGATAAATTATTAAAAGAAAAAATAAAATTATAAATAATTTTGAAAGATTATAGGCATAAAATTAAAAACTTATGAAATAGCATATTGAAATAAATTTTGTTTCTTTTAGAAGGAAATGTTGACTTGATAATAATATTATGCTGAATTATATACAATTGCATTCTGTGCATGGTAGTCTCAGTGTGTGAATGCCACATTTTGTCTCCTAACCTCCAGGTCTGACACATACTCACTTTGTATTGTTAGAGTGAGAATTTATTTAAGGATAGTTTTTTTTCATCTGATAATGGAGAAATGCAACATCTTCCTGTATAAAACGGTATGAAGCCTTAGTGGAGAAACACTTGGAATCAATATGGGTTGTGAGAGTTTAAATGTCACTCATTAAAATATGATTTTAAAGTTAAGACATATATTTAAATAAAAATTCTTGAAATAGATTTTTCAATGGGGTTCTGCTTTTCTTATACAACTCTATATCAAATCAAAACAAAACAAAATACCAATTAATTTCAGAACAGAAGAGCAATGATCTGAACATTGGAGCTGACCAGGAAAATGCCTCTACTAGTGTATTACCAGCCACATTACTGACAACCTCCAGAGTGCCTGAAAGCTGTGAGCTGGTCACACCTTTTGACTTTCAGACCTGTGTTTGGTGAGATGAGCGCTGATAAAAAATATAAACAAAACCAAAAAACCAACCAACCAACAAACAAAAAACTAGGGATACCATGAAAAGAAGAATGTGCAAGAAGGCTAGCCAGCATGCACACGCATTAGGAGGGCAGGTGAGAGCGCATGTATGCCCACCAGCGTGCACACGTATTAGAAGAGCAGGTGAGAGCGGGTATGTGCCCTCCAGTGTGCACACGTATTAGGAGAGCAGGTAAGAGTGGGTGTGTGCCCACCAGCGTGCACACGTATTAGGAGAGCAGGTGAGAGTGGGTGTGTGACCACCAGCGTGCACACGCAGTGGGCGAGCAGGTGAGAGCTAGTGTGTGCCCAGCAGCATGCACACGCATTAGGAGAGCAGGTGAGAGCTAGTGTGTGCCCACCTGCGTGCACACGCACTAGGAGAGCAGGTGAGAGATGGTGTGTGCCCAGCAGCATGCACATGCACTAGGAGAGCAGGTGAGAGCTGTGTGCCCACAAGGATTCAAATACTAGAACCAATAGATGAGATGTAGAATACAGATAATTATGAAAATTAAATTTTATATATAAGTATATATAAAAGAAGAAACAAGAATATATCAAAATGAACTCACATAATTGAAAATCATCCAAATAGCATCGCTAAATGTGCAAATGGGAAAAAAGGGTTGAAATCAAAATCTCAATGAATGTTTTCATCCCAGAGCTAATGACGTGAAAAGAGAATGAATGCAAAAACAGAATGAAAGTTCCTCAAACAGTAGCATAGAAAAGGAAAGTGTAAAAACAGTTGTGGGGAGACAGGATGAAAAGAGCTAAAGTGCTAACATGCATGTAATTTGAAGAAATCTTCAACGGTAGAAAACAGGGCTTGGTAGAATACAAAAGCAGCCAATATGCTCCAAGTAAGAGATATAAAAATAAATGCACATTATGCAATTTTAAAGCAAAATTTTGATATACCAGTGACTAAAACCAGATCTTGATAAAGACTGGAGAAAGAATATATACCATTCATAAAAGAGTAATAAATGAAACATCAATAAATTTCCCAGCTCAATAATAGATACCAGAAGATAAAAGAATAATGTCTCAACCTGCTGGGGAAAACTATGTATTTTTTGAAATTAAATGGAACAGATATTTAAAATAAAAGCTGGCAGCTTTTACCACTAAAAGACCGTAATTGAAACAGCAATAAAATAAAACCAAGTTGCAATAATAAATAGTAATCAAAGAACCCCCCTCAATGTTTATAACCAAAGAAAGGAAACCTTAAAATGTATTTACTGATTCCTTAAATTCATATTTAAAAAACCTAACAAAACAAATGCAGAAAAGGTTAAAAACAGGTACTCAGCAGAATAAGTTAACAAAAGCGAAAGCAAACACAATAAGAATATCCACAAAAACAATTAGTTCTTTTAAAATACAAAGTAATACAGATAAATTTGTAACAGATTTTGGCAACTCAAAAATGTGAGGTATAAGTAAGATCATTAAAAATTGCATATAAAATTCAAAGCAAGTCAAATAGATAGCTTTGTAGAAAATATAACTTATGAACACTGTTTCAACAAGATACGGAGATCCAGATGGAGAGTTAAAATACCACCCCTCATTGAAAACAGCACATCTTTAATCAGTGAATTCTTTTATGTTTTGAGGAATAAAAATTTAACCACACATAAATCCTTTCAAGGATTAGACCAAGAACAAACTTTACAGGACTTGTTTGCTAACAGAGTTAAGAACTCTATCTGAGTAGGAAATTCCAGACCAGTCTTGCTCATGTATATAAATGACTCATTGAAAAACACAATATTAACAACTCACTTGTCCCAGGAGTGTAAAGACAGCTGAATTGAATGTTAGTGTGTTTCACCTAACTTATTGGAAGAATAGGGCAGACATACTATTTGGTCACTGTCCTGAACCAGAAAATCCCCCGTTGTAACTGAACATCTCCCAACATCTGTTGGCAAAGGACATGCAACTGAACATCTGTTGGAAAAAACAGTAATCATGTCCTTTCATGGGCATAATCTAGGACAAGATTACTGTCCTTTCCAGCATCTTGACTGATGGTGAATTTTGGAAAGTTTTTAAAAATTAAGGAGAGAAAGATTTTTATTCTCCCTCCTCCTCCTTTATTTATTTATTTACTTATTTATTTATATCCCTCCTCCTCCTTTTTCTTCCTCCTGCTCCTCCTCTTCTTTTTTGATACTGCACTGGTATAAGAGGTAATTCTTTCTATGTGTTGTTTGTATTGGTTACTGAATAAAGAAACTGCCTTGGCATGATAGGGCAGAACTTAAGTAGGCAGGGGAGAAAGAAGAGTGACATCAGGGGACACTGTGGATCCTCTTCCTGAGACAGATGTGGGTTAGAATCTTTGCTGGTAAGCCACTGCCACATGGCAATATACAAATTAACAGAAATGGGTTAGATTAATATAAGAATTAGCCAATAAGAAACTAGAACTAATGGACCAAGCAGTGATTTAACTAATATAGTTTCTGTGTAGTTATTTCGGGGCTAAGCTAGCCGGGTGGTCAGAATGAACAAGTAGGCCCTCCTTGCAAATTGCACTAGAGTTTTTAGCTAACTAAATACACAAAAAGTATGCATGGATGTTAGATAGGAAGTAACAAAACAATTTTCTACAAATATTTTGTTGGTATAAGGAGAAAAGGCAGAAAAACCTTGCTAGAATTAACAGGAAAAAACAAAAGCAAAGCAAAACAACAACAAAAACAAAAACCCAAGCAGTGAGTAGATGTTGGAACAGAAAACAGAAAAGGTTTCTAAATATCACTACTAAATCTAAAAGGCAGCATTAAAAATGCCACTTCAAGGTAAGAAAAAAATAAAGTACTCAGAAGTTAGTTTAGCAAACTATTTTAAGTGCCTATGTAAAGATAATGAGAAAACTTTATTGAAATACTTTTTTAAAATAAATGAATCCAAAGAGACTAGTTAGGACGACAGTATTGCTAAGATACCGATTTTCTCTGAATTAAATCAAGACTTTCACGACAAACCCAATGAAACTCTCTAAAGGGATTTTGAGATCTCTGACTAGCTTAGGGAAATATTTTAATAGAAGATCAAAGGGTCAGGAAGAGCTTGGGTACTCCTGGCAGGTGAGAATAAGGTTAAATGTTGTGATGTAGCTATTAGACCCACTATTAGCTTAAGCCAACTGAGATACTACGGCATTCTTACAAGTTTAAAATCTGACCAGTGAAACACTGAGCTGAGTAACAGCCTTCTGCAAATATTGAATATAAGTAACTATGATGATCTAAGTTTTATATCAGCAATTATTATCAGAGAAACAAACAAAAAACCTCATGATTTGTTCAAAAATAATTAATGCACAAGTAAACAAGGTAGGAACTGTTAAGTCATAAACAAGAGTAAAAAATTTAAAACAATATTTTAAGACCATAAGATAGAAAATATTTTGTAAACAAAATATAAAAGGATTAAATAAATGAGAGCAAACTTGATAAATTCAAAAGCAGATCTAAGCTGTCTTCACTGTAATTCTAAATTCCATAAAGCCATGAAATATGAATGTTTATCCTCTTTGCAAGCTGATTTTAGAGGAAAAACCAACATGAAAGGATGCTAGTATTTCCTTATACTTGATGTGAACATTCAGTCATTCTTCCATGAAATATATGATTGAATTTGACTATAGAATTCTCTCAAGATTATAGGGAATGCTCATATTATATGATATACCTCTGTAATTGTTGTGAAATAAAAAAATGATCTGTAACATTTTGATCCTAATTGTTCTCAAAAAGAGATAATGGACACAAACATTGGCTATCAAAAGAAAAAGCAACTGATAATTTACATGGTAACTAGCGCAACTCAGCCATTTTGTAATGTAACCATATTTCAAACACTGTGTTGAGTATAATAGTTGTGCACAGTTTTTGTCTATTAAAAATATAAGTTGATATAAGGAAATATTATTTTGAAAACAACCTATGTATTCTTTAATAGGGGAGCAAATAAAATACTAATTATGTATATATATATTCCTATGCCAAAATATAGCTGTATAGCAAAATTAATTGATATATATATGTATTATTAAAAACAAAAATGATCTTTCCCATACCATTTGCATGAAATTCAAGACTAAATAATAATTATTGGATATGAACAAATACATAGTCAAAAACCATGAAAACATGAACAGGCAAATTTCAAGTATAGACCTATAGACCCCTTGGGAAGGAAGGGAGGTGTGGGAATACTGTTTCAGATATGAAACACAGCAATGTTTTCTTTCTAAATATTATTAAGCAATCACGAAAAAATATTAAAAATTGTCACTAAATAGGTAAGAATAAGGAACATAATTCAGGATGGCTGTTACCTGTGAAGGCTGCTGGGGAAGCTTGATATGTAGGGGTGGGTGATACTCAAGGGAATGGGGATGGTTTCATTTTGTTTTATCGTTTTCACGCATATACGTATAAAGCTTGGATATAGAGTGTGTTGCTTATTAAACAAAGCATTTAAAATGTGTATCCAGGGTGTTTGAATCCCTTCCTATTCTTATTCGGTGTTTTAAAAACAGGTGATTTTTCTTCTCTCGATTCATCACCAAATTGATTTCACGGCTCACTAATGTCCTAAGAAACTTTTAAAAAGTTGTGCTAGGGTCCTGAGCCTGCCTATCAACCATTCTTATCCCTAAGCATTGCGGGGGCTGATGGTAAAGGGAGGAGCTGATCTCATGTCAGAAACTGCGAACTGGCGTATCACAAATGAAAACATTCTTCCTCATTGCCCTGAAGGCTTTAGCTTATGTCTTCCCTTTTCAGATATGGGCTGATTATACTTAGATAGCCTCATCTCTTCCAAAGCTAGAGTCCTATTATGCTTCCGGTGAATTTAATGTCACGGTAAAATGCTCATTGTGAACCACAGTAGCATGGAGCTGGAGAAGAATAGCCATTCGTTTCACGCTGCTGCATTATCCACCCCGACAGCCTAGCTTCCTGTATCAGACCCTCTTGCAAGCAGCTGGGTTTGGGCATTGAAATGGACCAGGACAACTTCAGTCAGCAGTAACCACCACCACCCCTATCCCATTTCCATCCTGTCACCACCCACCTCTACCTCTCAACAAGGAGCACTGTGAATTCCTTCTCACCTCCTATGCATTTATTTAGCAAGCAGTCTTCCCGGTGGGAAGTCAAGGAATCTGAAAGCACAAACAATGAGATTTCACAAAGACAAACAAACCACGTCTGCAACCCTTGTTCTCCTTGAACAAGGTGAGGAGCAAGAGAGCTCAAGCCATGTCCATCCAAGCCCAATATGTACACCCAGGCTTTGGAAAGTGAGTGTTTTTGCCCCCATTCTTAGGGTCTTCTTCCCTGAGAGGCTACTTTTAGGAGTACTCTCTCTTCACCCTCTTTGTTGGGAAGAGGAAGGCAGTTACCATGTGACTCGCTTTCTAGACCTAAGAGATTCTCAAAGTGAAGCAGAGAACCGGGGAAAACTTGGTCCAAGGGCTGCAACCAGGCCCAGTTTCCTTTTTCATACAGGAAAAGACCATCCATCCATAAAATTGCCATCAGGGTCTAGGGGTGAGAACCTGTATGAAATGCTTAACAATGCCTGCAATATATAACTAGGTGTTCAACTGTTGACTGTCATTAATAATCAATACAATGAATAGCATTAACTTGGAAGATAAGACAGTGAATGAGTTACGTTAGTTATTGTCAATCCCCAATATACAGTGAGTGCATCCTCCATTGTATTCTACAGTTTTCATTCTTCTATGAGCTCCAGTTTCGGTGAAAAGTTTTACAACCAGAAAATTGGTCTTATTTCTTTAAAACTTGGTTTAATTACCAAGTGAAATGATGTCAATAAGCAAACACTACTATAGTGAACATATGTGATACGGGAGAACAAGGGTTGGACATGGGGAACTAAACATTTAAGTGGAAGATAGAAACCTGGGTGGGAGTAAGGAAGCTACTGGAGGAAGAAGGGGCAGGGAATGGGTTAACTCAAAATTAGGGTGCGTGAAGAAGCCTTATGAAATCCCAGTCCTTGTTAAGCTTACATAAATTATAATTCTTTAAGGACTTTGAAGAGGGTTTCTCCACATTAGTAAACAATGCTGAGAGTATATAGCTTACTTATTAAATGAAAATCTCACTGCCAGGCGCTGGTTAACCTTGCCACCAGCTAGTGATCAGAGAGGCCCCAGAAGTACCCAAAACAATATTGACTATCATTATCTTTCTTGGTTACCCACAATACATAGGTGATAAAACTCTATTGCTGAAGGTATCATATAAATTGGCTGCAAACTATGAAGAAATCAGTCTTAATTGGTCTGGAAACGCCCTGCTGGCTAGCTTTCACTAGGCTGGGAGGTGTTATGCTGAAGGGGAGAAGACATTGGTTGTCTTAATCATGCTCTAGACCCCACATGTTACAATAGCCATGTGCCAAGCAAGATGAGCCCACTGGCGAAATTATGGCAAGGGTGTTTATGAAGGTAACCAACTGCTATCTTGATTGTATTTGAAGCTGGCTTTACAGGAGGAAATCCATGTCTGGTCCTGTAAACATGCTCAAAACTCAAGGCCAGAAGTCATAGGCCATAAGGAGAACCTATTAATGCTGTTTTTCTAAATGGTCATGCTATCGAATTGCCTTTTAAATACTTATATTTATAGGCATAAATATCTGACTGTTCCCAGCCTTGGTCATAGAAGCAGTTTACAGCCATGGGTAGTAGTCGCTAATACTGCAAACAGGTAGTGGTTAATACTGAGATGAATTACTGTTACAAGTGCTGAAAATCAAAGTCTACTAGTGCTCAACCATCACTGAGAGCTCTGTTTCAACACTCCCAACCCGCAAGGGTCAGGGAACATCCTAGAAGAGGGGGCAGAAAGAATGCAAGAGCCAAGAAAGGCAAGGATACTATAAAATGTAGCCTTTTGTTTATGACATGGCTGCTCTTCACATGACTCCACGGTGGTGGTATTTTCCTACAAAAGATCAAGCCATTTAAAAATTCTAATATAGGTGTGGGGGGTTCCAAGTTCCCACCCTCAACTGAGCCGCTTTTGGCAGCTGGTGGGTCTTTTCTTTAGGAATGTGGCCACTGGAAGATTGTCAGTACCCAAGTGGATTGACCCCTTACCTATGCATATGTGGGTAGTGCTAATTGGATTCAGTAGAATGAAAGAAAAAATAAAAACAAACAATTATGAAAAGTGGCATTGAAATTAGAAGACATGATGGGAAAGGTGCCTGGGAAGATTTGGACGTAAGGTCAGAGGTAGATAGTATAGATAGGTAGGTAGGTAGATAAATGTATATTCTATACATGTATGAAAATGTTCTTAAAATTAAAAACTTTGTTCTTTTTTCATTTCAAGAAGCATGTTTGCATAAACAGTTAATCTGCTATTAACAGTATAGCCTATATTTTGGTCTAGTGGGGGCAGGGGAAGTTCTGCTTTCCCTACTTTAAGGAGAGAAGCTTCTGTGTTTTACTCACTTTTACTAGGTATGCTTCTGGAAATATTTTCATTTGAATGGAAGATATTATCTCATCATCAAAGAAACCTCAAATTTTTGTAAACTCTGCATACCTAGCTCAACATACCACTCTTGTCCCATCCCTATGTTGAAGACTGAGTCTAGGGCCTAGAAGCTGCTAGACAAATGCTTCATCCTTGGTATAGGCCCCCAATCTCACATGGCACTTTTGAAAGATCAGACAGCTGAGGGGCCAGAGTGCGTAGAGTTTCTAGAGAAAAGATGTGCCCTTCCTTGAAGTCTGAGAACAGAGAAGTGCCTAACAATCATTTATAGGTATCTTCTAAAATACCAATGATAATTATGCTACTACCCACAGACCCAGAGAGGCTAATAAAAGTAAGAAAGGTGTCTCAAGTTACGGGGAGGGAGGTGCATGGATCTCCCAGAGAAGAGAAAATAAAACAGATTTTGTACGTGGTCTGGGGGTGGTGGGAAGGGGAACAGTAGGGATCAGGTTGGAAGGGGGTGGAGGGAGAGAATACAGGAATTGGGGGGTATTTGGAGGACAATGTGGAAACCTAGTGCAGATGAAACTCCCTGGAATCTACGACAGTGACCTTAGCAAGGAAAAAAAAACAAACAAAACAAAAAATAGAAACTATTTTCTTCCTGATATTTCTTTACACTGTAGAGAAGGAACTTACTGTTTTTAAAAATTATTTTTTCCTGCCTGATAATATTTACAATGACATATTAAATTCTTATTGGATTATTTTGTTTGAATAACATACACAAAGTTATTATTATTATCTTTTAATTGTCATTGTGAAGATGAGGAATGTGAAGCTCAGCATTACCCCAACTAGTTATGACCCAAACTCAGCCTGACAGGCTGCAAAATGTATGGTCTTTATTAGTTCCTGTACGGAAAGAATCGGCCCATAGGGCTTACCACCTATGTTATTAGTACTGGACTTGTAACTTAAATCTCCAGCTTGTCCAATATTATAATAAAATATTTGGATCATAACGTAAATAAAACAGAAGGTCAAAAAAAGTAATTGAAACATAATGTATAAGACATAAAAGATTCCACTCATAAGACCTACTTGTGATGAGAATTTGGGGCAGTATATTGTCCTCATGGGAGAAACCTCTTTAGGCCCCTTTATATCCAACCAGATAGCAATAAGCTCTTGCTAATGTAGTATCAGCCAAATAATACCTAAGCGAGGTGTTTTCAGAAAATGTGCTTGTATTAGGACTGAACAGTTTAGCATGTGCCATCTCATTAATAAAATAATGAATTCTCCCTGGATACAAATGGAATTATCATATCATAACTCCATATAGGTCTCTGAGTTAGTCACATTAAGATTATTGTGCATGCTTCCCAGAAGATATATTTTACACTGTGCAGCAAATGAACTGAGAAGTTCCTCTCAAGTTGCAATGTGCTGTCTAACATTGTTATCAGAGAAAACGGGAGATAATTATTGCATCATCTCATAAGATATAATGGAATTTTGAAGTTAACAGAGCGATTCGTTTCTAACCTGGGAAAGGCTGCATAATTGGGTCAAAACTCCTATGCCTTGAATAATTCAGTAGGTGTAGGCAAAATAGAGTGCCCACACCGCCCTGAAAGAGGGCACTTAAATGTTTCTCCAGGTTCTGTCAAGTTCAGCAACGGTGACTACTCAAAGTTCTAACTATTTCCCTCGTTAGTACCTCATGGCAGCTGCCCCTTTCCACGAGAATATACACCTTCTCCATTTACATCTTTGTCTCTACAATTATTGAAAGTTAGTTTAACTATTTGAACCAGCATGGTTCCTGTTATATGCTGGTTGAACTTTGATTCAAAAATACAGAGGAAAGTACTTTTATGGTGCAAACAGCCAATGAATACTCAGTTGCATGGAGAAAGAACCAACTGCTCAAAGAGGCGTCAACATCTGGCAGGATCTGGACCTGGGAGGCAATCTAGCCCATAAGTATTGGTTTCTTGTGCTCAGTTCCACCTCTCCATAGTTTGCTGTTTCCTGCAATCTCTTCAGAGTTTCTCCTCTGTTCAAAATGCTAGGACATGTGGGCTGAATTCATTGAACAAATTTCGTTTGATAGGATAAATGGGACTCTCTCTCTCTTGTTAGGACTAGGTTGTACTCAGTGACAGTCCTCTTCCCTAGAGCTGACAGCACCTCCATGGTGTGCTAATTAAGTAATTAGCCTGCCAGTTACTTCAGTATTTAGGCTTGGTTAGGTGCAGGGACTCTACAGGTGATGGCAATTTTGATAATAATAACCTTTGGTGTACTATGAGAAATGGCTAATTTTTCTTTTATTCTTCCTTTTACTGAGGTATAATTGACAAATAAAAATCATATATATTTAAAGTGAACAATATAATAATCTAATATGCATTTATATTGTGAAATGACTGCCTTGGTCACACTATCTGACATATCTATCACATGGCACAGCTACCTGTTTTGCATGTTATTGGAACGTGTGATCTATGTGCTGAGCAGGTTAACTCTTCTACAAAACAACTGTGATGATTAAATTCAGCATCCTTTATGTTCAAAAAATCCCTTGTTTCAACTTTGAAAGTCCAGTTAAAATAGTTTATTCAAGAGATTTTTCAAAACGTTGCCCAGCTCAGTTTCCTCTAGAGAACACTGCCATTACTCCATCCAATATTTAAACAATAAGCAGATTAAAAATGAAGAAAAGGAAATAGACTTTAACTATTCGTTGTAACACATAGCTATATGCGGTACGTCCTTGAGGAAACTGCCATTTGTGGTAGGTGCTGGAATCAGACTACAGAGATGATGGAAATCAAGGGCTTGAATTCCATCTGTAATTGGATCCAAGGGTCCTTCTATTATGAATTTCATCAAGATAACTAAATGAATAACCTTGGCTCAACATATGCTGTGCAATGAACTCTTGACAAGCTGGATGCATTTAACAAGCACCGTAGATATACATGTTTAACAGTAGAGTTCAGATAGCTACTTCCAGTCGTTTATCAGTACAAACTCATGAAACCATGGCACTACGAGGCCAAAGAATGTGCTACCTTCCCTCACCACCTCCTTCCTAATAAATCTGCTGTTTCTTTCTCTCTGTTCTATCAGCCTACAGAACTGAACTTTCAGGAAGAAGCAACTGTTTTGATTATTGCTCTATGCACAGAAGATGGAAGCCAATGTTCACTCAGCTTTCGCATCTGGTTAGGGAGCAGGCTTGTTCTGATTTAAGAATATTGCTTTTCTTCTGGCAGTGTCCCCATTGGTGCAGCTTTAGGAGTCTCTAACTACCTGCTTCAGCTTTTAGCTGACCTAAGACTTGTGGGGGTGGTGGAAAGATGTTTTTAAATTAATCTTTTATATTTTAATGTTAAAATAACCTTTAAAAACATTATTAGTTGGCATTAATATAATTTCTTAAATAAAGAAATACAGCTTGCTGTGTTTTGAAGAGAAACCAAAGCATATCGAAGGATATAAATACTACCTGGGATGTCACCACTACAGATGAACACTCAATAACTTAGGGGTTTCTTTTTGCTATCTTATGAATTTACATTTTATAATTCACTAATGTTATTATTAAATTTAAAAAAAATATTTTTAATTTAATATCACAATATTTTCCAAAGTTGCTATTTATTCTTCTAATCAGTGGTTTTAATATGAGTGGCTTTAGCGTTTTATATTTATCATAGGGATTTTCATAATTAATTACTCTATACTTTTCCATTTTTTTCTCTCTGCTCTTATAAATCTTATGACAAGTATTTTTTGTATTTATATCTCTATGATCCTCTGTCTTCCATTAGGTCCAAGACCAAAATACCCAACATATATAAGTTATGGGTTAAAAGCTAAACAGTACTTATATATAAAGCTCTTAAAATTACATATGCATATATATATATAATATTTTAATAAAGGTACTCATTGCTAAACTTCTTCCCAAAATCACTGTACAATTTTGCAGTAGTCAGGGCATTCATACCACTTATTGATGTGGGAGTGATTTCTTATTAATAAAAGAACTGCCTAGGCCCATTTGATAGGCCAACCCTTAGGTGGGTGGAGTAAACAGAACAGAATTCTGGGAAAAAGAAGCTGAGTCAGGAGTCGCCATGGTTCTCCCACTCCAGACAGATGCAGGTTAAGATCCTCCCTGGTAAGCCACCTCATGGGCTACACAGAATATTAGAAATGGGTTAGAACAATATGTAAGAGCTAACCAATAAGAGGCTGGAACTAATGGGTCAGGCAGTGTTTGAAAGAATACAGTTTCCGAGTAATTATTTTGGGCATAAGCTAGCCATGTGGGCGGCTGGGTGCCGGGGTTGCAGCCCTGCCACTCCTAATTCAACAACTTATATTTAATTGGCAACTAAATTGCAAAGCCAAAAAGATCTGCTGCAGCATTCCTTCTTCCCATGCAGCACATAAAATACCTTCTTTATTATGCCCCACTAGTGGAATTTCCTGCTTAAAGCCTGTTACAAGCATACTGGCAAGAGTATAGAAATTGATTTTGGTAACCTAGACTTGAAATGCACGCTATTCACAACTTTGTCACTGTACTAACATAAAAACACGATTTCTCCCATGTTGAATATTCTTCATTGTCAAAAGTATATGGGGATTCCCAATGATTATTTTAAGAAAATTTCAGACTCCAGACTAATATTGTAATTAATGTTCAGGGCAAGTTATTGGTATTAATGTCTTAATTTTTTCCTTGTCTCCCAGATGCATAATTTATTAATTAGATGCTAATGTCTGACTCAACCTACAGATATACTTATTGAGAAATTTCAAGTGAGAGAAATTTCACAGATAATTTTCCATTATTGAATTAAGGACTGTAAAATATGAGTCAATAATGTATTTTTGTTATTATTGTTGAGATATTTATATTAATTTCTTATTTGAGGATGATCTTTAATTTGAAGATTTTCCTTTAGTCAAAGGAAAAGTTTTTCTTTTATTCTCCTCCAGAGTATGTTTTTTTTTTTTATGAAAAGGGATCTCTATTACATTAAAATAATTTTAACATTTCTTTTCTAAAATCCTGATTTATCTTCTTACCTCCTTACCTTGTTCTCCTATTCATAAAATTTATTTATCTACATAGAATTATCTTCTCACAGTAACCAGTACATGATCTTTTAAAAGTCTTTTGGACAATCCTCAAAAATTTCTAAAACTTAGATTCAACATACAACCCTGGTCTGAAAAAAAAAAAAAAAAAAAAAAAAAACCTCATGGAGGCAGTCCCTGCAATGAAATACACCCTGAAAGATTGCGTGTGAAATTGACTGTGATCAGGACATTCTTTAGCAAAAACTTTAATAGAGAACTAGCAGAGTCCCCAAGTGAAGTTCCAGATTAGCGAGATTTGTTTACAAATCCATTTCAGGAGTAGAAGAATTGAATCTATTTGCTGTTTTTCAACATCCTTTATGTATTTGTTCCACCTGTCACTCATGGTGCCTACACTCAGGTGGTGGAGGAAGGTCATTGGTTAATTAATAAAGAAACTGGTTGGCCCTGGTAGGTTAGAACATAGTTGGGTGGAGTAAACAGAACAGAATGCTGGGAGGAAGAGGAAGTGAGGTAAGATGCTTCAGACAGACTTGATAGCTCTCCTCTCTGGGGCAGATGCAATGAAGCTCCGACCCAGGATGGACGTAGGCTAGAATCTTCCCGGTAAGTACACCTGGGGGTGCTACACACATTAATAGAAATGGGTCAGGCAGTGTTTAAATGAATACAGTTTGTGTGTTGTTATTTTGGGGCATAAGCTAGTCAGGCAGCTGGGAGCAGGGCGGCAGGAATACAACCCGCAGCTCCTTCAATACTCAGGTCTGTCCCCACTTCTAAGGAGTGGACTGCAGACTGATGCCACTTAGTTCATACTGTGGATATGGCTG
Source organism: Alexandromys fortis (assembly GCF_014885135.2). NCBI lineage: Eukaryota > Metazoa > Chordata > Mammalia > Rodentia > Cricetidae > Alexandromys > Alexandromys fortis. The sequence continues at coordinate 2,440,499 of NW_026068100.1, forward strand.
GGGGAAGGAATAAATGCTTCGGGAAGCAAGGAGAGGTCAGCTCTCACATCCATTTGTCCCAGCACCTGTTCTAATGTTCGTTTGTCTGGATGCACCGTCTAAGGGATGATTTGTCCTAGAAATGTGTTTTCTAAACCATGATATAAGAGTGAGAAAAGAGGAACTGTTTCCACTTTCTCAAGTGGAGATTTTCTTGAAGACATCTCTGTCTAGCTATTTAACTTATTTATGGCCGAAAAACTGACCTTTAATTTTTGAATTCTGCTTTAGCCCTGCTCCAGCCTGGGCTCTGAGAACAATTACCTACAGGAATTAGAGCCCTACTGGTAAGCCACATTTGCTTTGAAAGTTAGACAGTGATTGAGAGTTGAGCCAAGAAATTAGTAATCTTCTTAGAAAACAGGCGTTTGCCAAGAAACCAAAATCTTAGCGGGTATCCAGCCCGAGCCAAGTCTCTCCACCAGGAAATCATAACTTCATCTGTTACAGCAATGTTCTGAAGATAAGTAATATTTTGAAGAGCAATATTCATCACACAGTACAAACTCTAAATAATAAAAAAAAACTTGTTTCTTTCCAATATGACTCTTTTTATCTAGATAGGAGGGACCTTAGTAGATATTATTATTTTATTCATTTCACACAATAATAAGATCCTTAAAACTCTTTTGTAAGGTACAAAGCCTAGGCTTGTACTTCAAGAGATAAAGTAAAATAAAGAGCAGAATATCCAAATGCTCTTGAATGGTATTTTGCTGTTGTACTTAATATCATAGGAAAATTTCAATGCATAGTCTCCAAAGCTATATTAGCATTAAAATAAGCATACGACCCATGGTCTCTATTATGATATATAAGAAAACAGAGCTGGCTAAACACCACCCAAACTTTCACTGTGAAAATTTATGTCTACATGGCTAGAGAGGTGGCTCAGTGGTTAGGACAATCGTCTGCTCTTCTGGAGGACTCGGGATTGCTCTCCAGCACCCAGATGGTGGCTCACATACTGGTAAGACCAGTACCAGGGACTCTGAGAGACCTGCACACACAGACACAGAAACACAAGTGAATCACCCATGTATGTGAAGTAATTACGCATTTACAAATTATGGCCACAGTATTTGTAGTTAGTCTAACAAAAAATAACTACAAATAAAGACAAGAACAATTATTTGAATCATTCTATCACCCAGATAGGTCTAAAAAATAACAATGACAGCCACAGGCAAACTATGCAATAATAGATAAACATATAAACAAATAAATTAAACTGACCCTGTGATGTGGACATCACACTTATGAACATACTTCAGCTGTGGTTACCTGTGCAAAACCTGCATGAGATTGGGCCGCCTTCATTTCATCACGCAAGGGGGCAAGAGCTCATTAGGTCTCAATCTCACTGAGAAAGAATAAGTAGTTAATAGGTGCTTGGGGAGAGAGAGTTATCTTCTACAAGGGAACATGGATAAGTTACCCATGCTCCAGCGAGTGATTCCCCCACCTAGGCTCATGCAAGCATTAAACTAATTAAAACTAACTTTAAATGAAAGCTACTGAAACTCAGTGGGTAAGAACAAAAAAAGGAAAACATTGAAGTAGCAAGGAAAGAAGTGTATATATATTTATACACAGATATAGTATATGTATATATATTATACACATACACTTTGTAAAAACTTGTGTTTCACATAAAAACAAATTTGAAGTTTAATGAATATTAAATATTTTCAGAAGAATCGCTTTAAGATACATAGGCACATGAAAGGGAGACAGAAGAAAGGTCTCACAAACTACAACACTAAAAACAAAACATCAAATTCAAACAGAAAACAACCCAAAAATATTAATTATGGAAAAACTGCAAGACTTAGAACCTCAAAAATGCAACTGTATTCAATAGTATCTACAGGGCAAAGTATTCAAAACAGTAGACAGCACAATATAATCAGTAGCTCATGCATGGTGGTGACGCACGTCTTTAATCCCAGCACTTGGGAGGCAGAGGCAGGTGGATCTCTGTGTGTCCGAGGTCAGCCTGGTCTACAGAGTGAGTTTTAGTTCAGACAGTCATAGCTACACAGGGAAAACCTGTCTTGAAAAATCAAATAATAAAAATAATAATGACGATATTGATGATGATAATAATAGTAATCAGTAGCTTATAAGATAAGTGTTGAAAATTCAGTTGTGCTTCCTCATGGTAGCATCAATAAATCATAAATACAAATTAAATATCCAATGCCTTTTATCAGTAGCATCAAAAATATTAAACACATGGGAGTAAATCTGACAAAAGATTTCTAAGCTCGTGCACAGAAATGTTTAAGACAGTTCTGAGAGGAGGAAAAATGTTAACATCAGACCACAAGACTTAATTAATATCATCCCTCTATAAACTGCCTACACATCAAGAACAAGTCCCATCACAATCCATGCACGCTGCTTTAGAAAAATTTATGATAAATTCTAAAAATATTTTAGAATATTAGAATACTTAGAAAGAGAAAGGATCCAATAATATCTTTTAGAAATAAGGTTGCACTCACAGGTCTAAAACCCTGTGGATTTTAAAATCTCTTTCAGCCATTTGTGAGCAAGACAGATAGAAGCGTGAGAGCAGTGAGATCAAGTAAGGGAACAGAATACAGAAGCCTTGCGTATTCGCTATATACTGGAGCAACTGATTTTTGACAAGAATTAAAAAGCATTTTAGAAGAATAAAAAAGGGTTTTAAAATTATTATTCTTTTATTTTCATTCCTGTAGTAAGTAGAATTGAATGCCCGTTTGAAAAAAACCAAGCCTCATATTTAAAGCAGATTTGTCATGCTAATAACACATTCAAAGTTAGCTAGGGATGCACTATATGTCTAAGTGGAAAACATAAAATTATGTTTTAAGATGTAACATGTGAGAAAACGTTTCTGAGTTCCAGTTGAGCCCAGGTTCTACCAAAACCAGGAATATTACCTTGTACTAGTTGTAAGAGCTTGTTTTGTGTGTCATGGTGGTGAATAGCACCCTGAGACACCACACATTAGAAGTGGGTACTATTCTTTCTCCTCGTTGTGACAACCAACGATGTCTTCAGACCTTGGCACATATCCTCTGGGGAGTAAAAGAGCCTTGGCTGAAAAACCATTCCATTAGGTAAGAAGTTTCTTAAGACAATCAAAAGCCTGATCTATAAAAACAGTAATTTATTAAATGAGAGTCGAACAAAACCTGGAGATGCTGCTCTTTAGAAAACACTGACCTGGGTATAAAAAGACAAGTTATAATATAATATAAAATCAAGAGATGAAACTTGAAAAGAAGAACTGAAAAGGCATGCTTGTATGCAGGACAGATGAATAACTCCAATTATCAATGAGAAGAAAAAAAAGGGGGGGGGGCAAAATCAGGCTGACCAGTCCAAGAGGATGCCCAAATGGCAAAGATGTTCATCGGCAAGGAATGCTATTCAAAATGTGATCTGCCAAGGTTTCTGAGTGAGGTGGCAGAGCAGAAGCTGCCTTCGTGGGCCACAGCAAAGGAGAGCATCAGAATAAGAAAAAATAGGCTCTCTGCCAGAGAGGGAAATAGAGGGGGAGCTTCAGAAATTCAGGGTACAGTGGTGGGGGAGGGGGAGACACAAGCGGATGCACAGCCGCTCGGGAACTGAAGCAACAGTGTCCTCCTTACTATTTTCCTCAGTATTTTATTCTGTTGTATGTAAACACAATTTCATGTTTGTGCCTTGTTTCCCAGAATACATTCATTTGACTTTGCTCATGCAGTTTTATTATTGAGCAATTTGCTTTTCTTTTCCTTTCTGTTCGCCCTCTGTTGTTCTTTCTCTATACTATACTTTCAGCAGTATTTTAACTTAATTTCATTGATACTTTAATGTGTCATTTGTACTCTCTTTCTTCCACTTAATCCATTTTGCTTTTGAATTTTCTCATTGCTAGGACCCTCAAAATTCTCCCTCCACTTGTCATTTCTTCCTCATCTCTGTGCCCTTTGCTCTCCTCATCGGCATCCTTGTTTGAACTTGCCTCTCTCTCCGTTACCCGCCTCCACACTTTATATCTTTCATGTACTTTTTACACATTTATTCTTAACTAATTAATTTCATAGCACATTCTAAGTTAATATTTCAGTTTCTCCTGTACAGCAGCCGGACATGGGCTTTAATCATTTTAAAGACTGTTTCCATGTCTCGCATGACTTGTTATTCTTGCTGGGTCAATAGGCTGATTTTTTCCCCTTCTCTGAGTGGTACTGAGGGTTGAGTCCTCCAAAGCAAGATATTGATGAGGCTGATCTGCTCAAGAGCAGTCAATAAATGATGACTTGTGAGAGCGGCTGAGTTGGTTTTCCTTACAGGAGTGGGTCCTGGTGAGTTGGTCGTGGTTCTGAGAAAGGTCATGCATCTCACACTCTGTGGGAAGCACCTACTGAACCTGATGGCTTTAACAGAAGAAGAGAACACAAAGTTGAGAGGGCATGGAAATATACATAAAATACACTTTACTAAATTCTCAAACTAATGAAAAATGAGGGAAAATAGATAACGCAGATAAAACTGGTAGAGATACCCAAATCAAAAGATACAAAGCCCAACAAAGAAGTACAAGAAATGGCAAAGCAATGTGAGGCAAAAGAATCATAAAGCTCCCCACTGAAGTCAAAGACGTTGAACGAGGGAGAAGATTGCAGAAGCGTGCTGGTGGAAATGAACAACAGTTTTCAAGGGGCACAACAGACAGTTCCAATTCAGGTACCGGAGAGGAAAGTCAGCAAGATAGAGGGGAATAAAACAGCAAAATGGGTGAAAAAATAGAAATAACGGCGGAAAATCAGCAACATGAAAGATAAAATTAGCAGGGAAATTGAGATGTGAAAAACCAAACAGAAATGCTGTTAAAAAAATCAGTTAGTCAAATATAAAAGCCAAATTGAATCATCAGCAAGAGACTTCACTAAGCAGAGAATTAATGTCAGGGTGGAGGAGGCAGATAAAATACTACATTTAAACATCCGTGGAAGGAAAAAAAGAACACCGTCACCACACCCAAGATTTCTAGACACATTCAAGAGACCAAATGGAAGAATCCCCAGGTCAGCAAAGTAGCTGAGACAGAAACCAAAAGAAAAGAGAGTCTGTTCTGTGTACTCACAACAGAAAATTACCCAGGTGCAAGGAAGCAAATGGTTATCTAAACACAAGAGGCACTTAGAGCAACAGAGGGACATAGGCAACCAAGGACCTTTGCCTGACATATACTTAATATGTCAAAAGTACAAAGCAAAATAGAACAACATCAAGAAGCTATTAAGTGGGAGTGGACACTGGAAGAGATGGCTCAACAGTTAAGAGTGTTTACTGTTCTTCCAGAGGACTCCAGTTTTCATACCAATGTGTTTGGGTTGAAACGGCAACCCCAGAATTCTAATGCTTTATGTCTGGCTTCTGCAGGTATACCACTGCCAACACATGTACATATGTATGAAATAATAAAATAAGTCTTCAAAAATGTTAATGAGGAGGGCAGTAAACTGTCTCTGTGACTACAGGTACTTGCTGCCAAACCTGATGCTTTGAGTTTGACCCCTAGAATCTGCACAATGGAAGGAGAAGACTAATTCCTGCAAGCTGTTCTTTGTTTTTTAACCTTCATAACCTTTTAACCTCACAGCATAACCTTCCACCATGCACACACAATATAAAATAATTACTTGCTAAAAAAGGCTTTATGATAGAAATGCTAACTCATTACAAGACAGACACATCTTATCTAAAATCAGGAAAGCATAAAATGGTGTATTTCAAGCCCAGAAAGTAAATAATTGCCAACCAAGATTGCCATATACTACAAAGCTATAATTAAAATTGGTAGAGAAAAATGGCATTTAAAAATAAAAATTAGAAGAAATGGGTATATTCTGAGTTACATATGACCTACCAAAATTAGATCAAGACAATAAAACCACTTTAACAGATACATGGCATTGAAGCAATAACAAAAGTCTCCCAACAGAGAAAAACCCAGTATCAGACAGATTTACTGCTGAGTTCTACCTTACCGGTTACCTCTAAAGCTCCTACTGTCTTCTCTAAAGTAGCAAGGGGAGAGGCATTATGTAGCCCACTCTATAAGCCATGGTTGCCCCAGTGCCAGATGGGACACAATGAGGGAAAAGAGTAGATCTATTTCTCTGAACAAGATAAAAAAATTCTCAACAAACCTCTACAGAACAGAAATTGTATATGACCCAGCTCCCCAACCCTTGAATATGCAGACCCAAGGACCACAGATACACAAGCACATCCATATCTACCACTTCACTATGACCAACAGCCAGTAATACAAGCCAGTTAAACACCCACCAGCAGATGAATGGGTAAAGAAAAGTTAGTGCATATAGAATGGACTTTCATTAGCTGCAAAGAAAACTGAAGTCATGACATTTTCAGGAAAATGATAGAACTTCAAGCTATGGGGGTTCAGTGAAACAAGCCAGCCTAAGAGAGACAGAATCTAGATTCAAATGTAGGTGTGTTTTTGTGTGTACATATAAGTAATGGAGTTGGAAAAGGGCCCATGGGAGATGAAGAAGAGAACATATGTCTTGGGGGTATAGAAAGTATAAGAAAAATGTGATGTGAGAGGAGAAGTTGGGGTTATTTGGGGAAGGTAGTGGGCCCACAAGACTGGTACAGAGCTATCAGGGGAACAGGTGTAGGGGGAGAGGTAAATAAATTAGGTTAAAAAGCACACATAATTAGGAAAATACAAGAAAGAAGCACATTATTTTATATATTAACTTAAAATTAACAAATACAATATACCACTGTGCATCTATAAAAATAGGCACAAATAAAAACACCAGCCATGGTCAATGACAGTAAGGTGTGCAAGGACTGGAATGATCGTGTCGTTACTAGAATACGAATGACAGTACCAGGGAAAATAGTTGCTTCTTTTTTTAAAATTGATTTTATTGAGCTCCACATCTTTCTCTGCTCTCCTCCCTGCCTCTCTGCTCCTCTTCAACCCTCTCTCATGGTCCCCATGCTCCCAATTTACTCAGGAGAACTTGTCTTTTATTACTTCCTTTGTAGATCCAGGAATGTCTCTCTTAGGGTCCTCATTGTTGTCTAGGTTCTCTGGGATTGTGATTTTTAGGCTGTTTTTCTTTGTTTTATGTCTAAAAACCACTTATAAGTGAGTACATATGATAATTGTCTTTCTGGGTCTGGGTTACTGTAGTAGAAATGTGGCCATACTCATCCCAGCTACCCAGAACCAAAATAACCACACAGAAACTATATTATTTAAAACACTGCTTAGCCCATTAGGTCTAGCTTCTTATTGTCTAACTCTTACATACTAATTTAGCCCATTTCCATTAATCTGTGTATTGCCATGTGGGTGACTTACCACGTAGAGTTCTGGTGTCCATCTCTGGTAGAGTTACATGGCTTCTCTCTGACTCCATCCTTCTTTCTTCCAGCATTCAGTTTAGTTTTCCCTGCCTAGCTTGTTCTGCCCTGCTATAGGTCCAAAGCTGCCCTTTATTAACCAATGATAATCACAGCATACAGAGGGAAATCCCTCATCAGTTACCTTTTCTAGATCCATCCATTTGCCTGCAAATTTCGAGATGTCATTGTTTTTCTCTGCTGTGTAGTATTCCATTGTGTAAATGTAGCACATTCTCTTTATCCATTCTTCGGTCGAGGAGCATTTAGGTTGTTTCCAGGTTCTGGCTATGACAAACAATGCTGCTATGAACGTAGTTGAGCACATGTCCTTGTGGTATGATTCAGCCTCCTTTGGATATATACCCAAAAGTGGCATTGCTGGGTCTTGAAGAAGGTTGTTTCTTAAAATGTTGCATGTACTTGGTGAGGTGGCTCCGTAGGTAGTGGTGCTTACAGCTTGCCAAGACTGAAGTCTTGAATTTGATCTCATGAACTCACATGGTAGAAGGAAAGAACAGATTCCCACTACTTGTCTATAGACCTCCATATGGCTGCCTATGTCAATTACAGGTACATATTGCATTTTATTAGATATGAAAACAGTATTATAAATTTCCAGTTTACTTAAATTAATTAAAGAATCCCAATCTATATTAGTTATGGATTTCGAAAAGAACAGAACTAATAGAATAATATATATGGGGTTTATTATATTTATGGGATTTGTTATATATATATGTATATATTTGGGATTTATTTTTTTATTATTAAAATTTTTTATTAAAAATTTCTGCCTCCTCCCTGCCTCCCTTTTCCCTCGCCCTCCCCCACTCCCCACGCCACATTTCCCTCCCCCTCCCTCTCCAGTCCAAAGAGCAGTCAGGGTTCCCTGCCCTGTGGGCAGTCCAAGGTCCTCCCCCCTCCATCCAGGTCTAGGAAGGTGAGCATCCAAACAGACTAGGCTCCCACAAAGCCAGTACATGCAGTAGGATCAAAACTCAAAGCTATTGTCCTTGGCTTCCAGCAGCCCTCATTGTCCACCATATTCAGAGTCCGGTTTTATCTCATAAATTTTCAGTCCCAGTCCAGCTGGCCTTGGTGAGCTCCCAATAGATCAGCCCCACTGTCTCAGTGGGTGGGTGCCCCCCTCACGGTCTTGACTTCCTTGATCATGTTCTCCCTCCTTCTGATCCTCATTTGGACCTTGGGAGCTCAATCCATTGCTCCAATGTGGGTCTCTGTCTCTATCTCCATCCATCGCCAGATGAAGGTTCTATGGTGATATGCAAAATATTCATTAGTATGGCTATAGGATCGGGCCACTTCAGGCTCTCTCTCCTCAGCTTCCCAAGAACCTAGTTAGGTACATCTTTCTGGACCCCTGGGAACCCCTCTAGAGTCAAGGCTCTTGCCAACCCTAAAATGGCTCCCTTTATTAAGATATATACTTCCCTGCTGGTATATCCATCCTTCCATTATCCCAACCATACCATTCCCCCAAGCTCTCCCCTTCCTCCCCTTCTCACTTGTCTCTCCCCATCTCCCCTTTCCCCCATCTGGCCTCACCCCCCCCCAGTTCCCAATTTTTGCCTAGCAATCTTGTCTACTTCCAAAATCCAGGAGGATAACTTTATGTTTTTCTTTGGGTTCACCTTCTTATTTAGATTCTCTAGGATTGCGAATTATAGGCTCAATGTCCTATATTTATGGCTAAAAACCAATTATGAGTGAGTACATCCCATGTTCATCTTTTTGGGTCTGGCTTACCTCACTCAGGATAGTGTTTTCTATTTCCATCCATTTGCATGCAAAATTCAAGAAGTCATTGTTTTTTACCACTGAGTAGTACTCTAATATGTATATATTCTACACTTTCTTCATCCATTCTTCCATGGAAGGGCATCTAGGTTGTTTCCAGGTTCTGGCTATTACAAATAATACTGCTATGAACATAGTTGAACAAATACTTTTGTAGTATGATAGGGCATCTCTTGGGTATATTCCCAAGAGTGGTATTGCTGGGTCCTGGGGTAGGTTGATCCCAATATTTGGGATTTATTAAAGTGGCCCACAGGCTTTGGTCCAGTACTCCAACAATGGCTGTCTCTCAAAGGAAAGTCCATGAAGCTGGCTGTCTCAGGTGGTCTTCCGTCTCCTAAGAGTCTTGAAGAACTAGACTCTGATAACCCAAAGGAATGCCTCAGCAGCAGGATAGATGAGCTTGCCAGTGAGTGTGAAGGCAAGCAGGCAGAAAGCAAACGTGTTTTTCTTTCATGTCCTTTCATGTGGGGTGCTACCAGAAGGTGTGGCCCAGATTTACAGTGTGTCTTCCTACAACAAATGATCCAACTAAGAGAAACTTTGACAATTGTGCCCAACTTCTTGGGTTTTGGTTAATTTCATATTAAGTCAAATTGACAACCAAATTAGCCATTGCATATTTTTTGAAAATAGTAAACAATTTATTAGAGTGATCATATAGATATGATTTTGGAGAAAAACCACCAATAATAGTAAGTCCTGAAAAATAACTTTTTCTGCATATTAAAAATATGTTACAAAGCTATAATAATCAAGCCAGCAAAATCACTATGCATAAACAAATAGATAAGCAAGGATCCAGAGATAGAACCAGACATACATAGGAGATAAGTATATACATGCTAAAGATACATAGTGTAAAAATGATACTAGTATTTGTGAGAGAAAACGTGAATTCTCTAATAAGCTTACTTAGGATAAGTCATTAGGTATTTTGGAAATTATAGGTCATTACTCAAGTCCTGTACAAGTCATTTCTGGACAGAAGAAGATGAAATGTCACAATAAAATCTTTGACAATGGAAAACACAAAGTGATGCTTTCATTATGTTAGGTAGTATAGTAGGTAGTATAAATTTTTCTTATTCTGGAATAACTAAGTATCTCAAATATTTTATGTATATCACACACACATGCATACACACACAAATTTGGGAAGTATAAAACTTCAAATAATACCATAAATTAGGCTGGCAAAAAGTGAGTGTCTACAGTTAATGTTCTAAAGAGGGAGAATATATTGGTAATATACAAAGCACTTTGCATTGAAAAGGATATGGAATACTACTAAAAGAAATGTAGGTAAAGCATTATAAGTATAGGGAAAACATGATTGACAAATCATAGACATTTTAAGTACAACTGGCCGGTGAATTACATTCATGATCTGTATGGGTATACAAATGCCTGTGGGTTTACATTTCATCTTCACGAATCTAAGCAACACAAGCAGTGACTCAGTGAGTTATTACTGTCTTCTGACTGGCAAATTTAAAAAAAAACTGTTAAGAAACTTAGATTGGCAAGAGAATGGAAGTTGGTTTTCTCATGTTGTATTGCAATGAGTATAAACTGACACTCTTCTCCAGAACATAAGCTGAAAACATATGTCCAAGCTTGAAATATGTGACTACAGTCCTAAGCAATTATCTCGGGTGGATAAACATGTAGGAGGATTCATAAGCACTGATGTTCACTGCAATGTATATCTCCTTTTTGAAAAGAATCATTTATTTATTGAAAGTACAATATAATTGTATCACATCCCTTTCTTTTACCCCGTCCAACTTTTCCCGTGCATCCCTTGTTTTTTCTGAAACCCATGGCCTCTATTTTCTTTATGGTGTCACATATATGCATATATATTTCTAAACACACAAATTCGATTGCCACTTGACTAAAGCATACATCCCATACATTCTAAATATTTATCCTTATGCCCACAGAAAAGTGTAGTTCTCAACCCCAATTAAAGCTGCTTATGCTGGCAACAGATGGAGACCTTTACAGAACACCACACCTACCAAAGTGCAGCTAGTAAAAGATCATATGGGTCTCAGTAGCTCTTCTGAAAATTGACACCTTAAGTGTTATTTAAACATTCGCGAGTAAAGAAAGCATTATGGGCCCTTGACAGCCTTCACCCACCTCAATAATAACTGACTACAAATTTTGTTTTATCTGTCTCAGTATATACTTTGATTTAATCAATCTTACACTTTTACTGGGAGTATATAAATATTAACCCTAAACAATATAATGCTTAATCACTTATCCAAATGTTTTGACAAGTTGATAATAAGACAACTAAATAGTCTGTTAACATTTAATATTTGGCCCATAGAAACTTTTGTAAAAATATTTAGAACTGGTTTGTTTAAATCAAGATTTTAACTTTGTTATGTGCTTTTGGTTCATTATATTGTTTGGTTTCTTTTTGAAAAATTTTTTGCCTTTTTCTCTTCTTTATTAAAATTGAAGAATGCAGTCACTTACACAGAGAAATTTCCTCACATTTGAGCTCATCCTATTGCTTTTAAATATGCTTTTTAACTTATTATATAGTTATCTGATATTTATTCTACAGTTCTATGTATTTAAAAAATTATAATGGGAATATTATGTAAGGGATTTTGCAAGATTGCTGTTTATAATGTATGTCAGATTGTATTCTTTGATTGATATCAATAACGAGATGGGCCCACATATTGCCAGTGTATTGCATCCCTAAGAAAGTTCTCCAGCTTGTGACTCTGGCAGATGGCTGGCTTCAGCATCTGTTCTTATGGCTCATGGGTCCTCTGTGGACTGCCTCTAGGCAACTACTGTTTTCTAAGTTTAATATCTCATTTTCAATGATTATCTAGAATTTCTTTAAGAAAGTTTCTTATTAAGTCATTACTTACTTTCTAATAGATCTCCTGTCCACTATTTGGGGAAAGGATCTTGTTATAGATCCTAGATCCTAGTCACTCTTCTCCTGCCTCAACCTTTGGTCTACACTGGAAGGCTGGTTTGATTTTTGCCATCATGTTTTTGGATAATGAATTGGTTTCCAGCAGGCCTTTAAGCGTGACCAGAGAAAGGACCTTAGATCCTTGTGAACTTGTAAAAAAAACTTTTTGTTTGTTTTCTTAGATATTCCATTTTTATTAATTATTTGATAATTTCTCACAATATATTTTTATCATGTTTACCCTTATTTCTTACCACACCTCCAAGGTCCACACTCACTGCCCTATAACCTCCAAACGTTTTTGTCCATTGGGGTCTTTTTTTTCTTTTAAATAACTCTCCCACTCATCAAGTCCATTTTATGCTGTCCATATTCTCACTATTTTAGTTCTATGCACTGGATCACGGTCTATCTACCAAGGGTCACATCTTTTTAAAAAAAAACTAACCCAGCTCACCAGATATTAATAACTCCTTCAGAGTGGAGACCTGAAAGTCTGCAGGCTGCAGGTCTTGCACAGAGTGCTGCAGTCATGTCCTGTTCAGAAGACAGTGCTTTGCTCCCATTCTCACTGGCATCTGGCTTTTACTGCCGCTCCTTTCTCAGTGGTCCCTGAGCCTCAGGGAGGGTGCTGAAGAGATGCCCTATGGGTGACTAATCACTTCACTGACACTTATTTTCTGCATTTTGACCAGTTGTGGATTTCGGTTAACCCACTATCACCTTCGCTAATCTATGGGTGGAGAGATGGGAATTTAGAGGACAATTGCATACTATGTCTGTTTAGCAAAATAGATTCATCCCTGGAGCCTGTGATTTCCCAAACCACGGGTTCTTAGCCAGTTTATCACATCAAACATAATTTTCCTCCTGTGCAATGAACCCTAAATCAGAAAAACTAACCAGTAGTTGTCTGCCTCCATACCATTTGTACATGACTTTATCCATGCGCATTTCTTGGCACACTGGCTATTACTATAGGTCAGCAGTTCACAGGCATGTTGGTGATCTTCCTCCTCCCCCAGCAAACCATACAGCACCTGCTGGTAGTATGTATGCTAACCAACAAGTGAGAGGCGTCCTGGTCTGTACAAGCTTGTTTCCGCCATGACATATGAGCAAAGCATGTTGTGCCTTCAGCAATAGGGACTGACCGTCAAGTTCTTGTGGGAAGCCAAGAGCAATAGCAGAATGTTGTATTGTTTTGAGCCACACCCTTGACCAAATGGAAGTATCCCAAACCAGACACTAGGCTTCTTATTTGGTAACCTATGAGTTCGGGGAGGAGGACTGTCTCCTGTGTAGGGTTACTCTGATTAAACTTTAATAATAATAAAAAAAACACACGTGAAGCTTAAAAAGTAATAGGTTTTTAAATGAGTTTTCCAAACATCCTTAGTGTTAATTACTTCTTCCCCAACCCTTCTACTCTCCCCTCCCATCTTTCTCCCCACCCAAAATTAATTCTCCTTCCTCTTCCTCCTTCTCCTCCTCCTTCTCCCTCTTCTCTTTTGCCTTGTTTTTTTTTTTTTTTTTTTGAGTCAGGGTTTCTCTATGTATGTAGTAGTCCTGGCTGCTCAGGAACTCACTATGTAGACCAGGGTGTCCTTGTGTCCTTGAACTCACAAAGATCCTCCTGGCTCCAATTCCTGATTGCTTGGCCCACATAACATTCTTAACCTGCTTCAATCTACAACAGCCACTATTATTTTAGTCACCACGTCAACTATTTTTCACTAGTGAAAGACTCCTCATGTGGACCTGCTGGCTTTTCTGGCAACCCCAGTTAGTTTCTGAGGAGCTTTCTGCTTTCTGTCACATCTGTAGAACTTGAGCATACTTTACATGTCCCCTTTCCAGAAGGAAAATTAATCCCATGTATGCCCTTGTGTCATACTTCATGGTGGCCAGCTCTGTGCTGGTCATCCTTCTTCTGACCTCGGCTTACTGCATGCGTCTAGTAAGAAAAGAAATCAGATTATATCTATGCATTTCCTGCTTTTTGCATTTCAGTCAGAATGCCTACAGTGAGTTAAAGGTCACTCATGAGCATGCACATTCCCTATTATAGGCAGGGTTGCTTACACAGCAGGAATAAACATTTCACAGCTCTGGAGAGTCACAGTCCAAGATAAAGTGCCAGCAGGGTCAGTGTCTGTTGAGGAACATGCCCAAGCTTTCAGGTGCTCTCTGACTGTATGTTTGTATGACTTTTCTTGGTGTGCATGTATGGAGAGAGAGTTAGTTATATTTGCCAATCTGACACAACCTAGTGTCACTTGGGAAGAGGAAACCTTAATGGGGGAATAACTCCAATTAGATTGGCCAGTGGCAATGTCTGTGAGGGATTGTCTTAACTGATGATTAATATGGGAGGGCCCAGTCCACTGTGGGCAGCATCATCCCTAGGCAGGTAGGTCTGTGCATTGTAAAAAAGCTAGTAATCAAACCAGAGAAGAGCCAGTAAGCTGTGTTCCTCCATTGGGGTTTTCTTCAGCTCTGTTGTACCTATTTCCCCGACTTTTCCAAAGAATGAACTGGGGTTTAGAAGCATAAGCTGAAAGAAACCCTTTCTTCTGCTAAGTTGCTTTAGCCATAGTGTTTATCACAGCAACTGAAAGCAAGGTAGGATAAAGGGGGCAGAAATCTATGCACAAAACTATTCAGTATCTCTGCATTTATATATTTCCCATATGATAGCATGTTTACCTTGTGAAGTAACTGTAGTGCCCCATTAAACTCATAGTTCTGGAAAGGTAAGGCCTTTTTGTTTACTTACTGATTATTCCACACCTCCAAACAGTAGCTCAGTGTTGAATAGTGCTCAATGCTGAATAAAGAAGAACGTAGAAAAAATTTAAGAGCTCAAGTAGGCCATCAATATAGAGGGGTCCTTGGGGGAATGTACTGTAGAAGCAAGGCATTTTAAGAAATCTTGGAACAATATACATATTCACACTTGGGAATACAAAATCCTCATTCTTCAGATTTATGAATTAACAACTACTTCAGCAAAGGGCTTTTGTGCGGCTGGAGAGACGACTGAGATGTTGAGAGCATGCACCACTTCGCTGAGGACTACAGTTGCATTCACAGCAACCGTGAAGGTGGCTATCAACTGTCTGAAACTCTGGTTCCGGAGGATCTGATGCACTCTAGCCTCCATGAGCCTCTGCCCATGAGCACACATACATAAAGAAAAAGTCATTTAAAATTATACAAAAAGTGAAAAGAGTATTGACAGTACTGGGTATCAGACTCAGAGGCTTGTGTGCCGGGCAAGCGTTTCTCCACTGCGTTAGGCTCTCGGTTTTCTGAGAGAAACATCTTAACACATCTTAAGTAAGTACGACACTTGAAAGTGGAGCACCAAGATAATTCAAATTCTAAGATCAAGTGCACTTGTTTCTTTTCAAATAAAATTTACTTTTGAGTAAACAACCCCCTAAAAGTGGCTCAATATTTTATTTAATTGTGTTTGTAATATATTTTGAGCTACACATTATTGGGCTCATACGGCCCATCCTGTTTTCAGCATTAAATTGTAATCACTATGTAAATGTTTCTTACAAATACATGGTGCTTTTTGGTGAACAATGTATACTGTTTGCCTATGAATATGCGATAGCAAAACTCACAGAACCATCTAATACAATGATTACATTTTAAGAGAATTAAAAAATGGGAAACAACAAAGATGATTGGAATAACTCAGAAGTATGTTGTTCTAATCAATCAACATGTAATGAATTGAAAGAGAGTTTAAGATGATAAAAAATAC
Source organism: Alexandromys fortis (assembly GCF_014885135.2). NCBI lineage: Eukaryota > Metazoa > Chordata > Mammalia > Rodentia > Cricetidae > Alexandromys > Alexandromys fortis. Next base: position 2,456,533 of record NW_026068100.1, read on the forward strand.
TTTTTATGTGGCATTTGGATGCAGTAATCATATGCAGGACAAATGAAACTTGGAAATGCTGTAACCCAGAATGGCGTTATATTTCTCAAAAATACAAATCAACTAATGACTGCTGGGAAAAGGAAAATTTGCTTCTTGTTTTATTAATTGTTCATTGCAGAGTGGTTGGTTTTGAGACCATTTCTACACAAACAACAAAAACAAACTCAACAGGTTGTATTTATATTTATCTCTGCATATATAATGCATTCATACAAAAATGTGTTTTGTAATGGCAATCAAATATAAAGAGGCTATCAACTTCAGAGTCAGGAAACATGGAAGATGCTCAAGGGTGGGTAGGTAGCTGGGAGAGGCAGGAGGGAGAAAAGAGAGGTGAAAGTGGTGTAATTTTATTTCAATAAAAATGTGAAATTAAAAAAAAAGAGTCATAATTAACAGAGCCTTATGTAAAGCATTTGTTGGAAAAAATTAAGTTGAAAAATGATTGTACTCTTCATACTGAACATACTTAAATCATGTATTACTTAAACTGTAGGTGTGAAACAGTAAACATCAATCATAATTTTTTATTATTTCTGCTAAAAGTAACAATTTTTAAAAACGTAGTTATAGTTGTTATTCTTTATAACCATGATATCTTTACCATGATATCATTTCACTAAATTATTCCAAATTATTCCAAATTATTCCAAAGCCTAAATGGATATAATTTGGAGAGGACTCCCTGTAATTATTACTGGTTATTTTAGATATTTCAGAAATATACAACAAAGAAATAAACTTCAATAAGAATTCATATCTCTCACTACTCCAAGAATTGTGCTTCCTTCTATAGGTCTCAAACTATGCATGATTTGACTCATATCTGTAGCTTGGAGTGTGGAAGAACATTAAAGAAGACTGAGAATATATGTAGTGAGGAGCGGCGGGCTGCTTCCCGCCACCTGGCTAGCTTTACATCCAAAATAATTACAGGGAAACTGTATTCTTTTAAGCACTGCTTGGCCCATTAGCTCTAGCCTCTTATTGGCTAATATAATTCTCCCATCTTGATTAACCCATATTTAGTAATCTGTGTAGCACTACGAGGTGGTGGCTTACTGGAAATGATTCTAGCCTACGTCCATCTTGGGCCAGAGCTTCATCGCATCTGCCTTACTGCCTTCTTCCTCCCAGAAGTCTGTTCTGTCTTCCCTGCCTACCTATGTTCTGACCTATCAGGCCAAGCAGTTTTCTTTATTAATTAACCAATGAAACAACAGATAGATAGAAGACCCACCTACATCAAATATGTAACATCAATCCAACAATTTGGGGGCCATAGTACAGCAAGTCTCCATTTCAGTCAGGTTCTTTTGAGACGCTTGAATACTATACTTGAGTTAAAATTGACGTTCTATCATGCTCAGTTGCAGATATACAGAGTCTAGCTCTAAGCACCTTTCCATGCCTTTATTTCACAGAAAAGTAACATAAATCCAGCAGGCATAAGAACTTTCTTGTCACTGAAGCCAGGTGACACATGACCAAGACAGGCAATCTCTTTACTGCCAACTAGAATTCCAAATCTTCTTATTGGCTAAGATTGTTTGAATTAAAAACACAGACATATAAATTTCAAATATGTATATTGCTTTTATTATGCAGTTGATTTCCAGTTATGATTGGAACAGATCAGTTTCAGAAGTGCCAAGTTGGATGGCAACTGTGTGAATATTTGATTAACATGTGAACTGAGTCTTTCTTAGTGCACTAGAGCTGCATCTTAGTGACATCCAGAACTTGGGACTTATGATGGTGATAATTGCTTGTTAAGGCCAAAGAAATGGCCTCATAAGTATTTTTATTTATTTATATGCTATAGTTGACATTTAGAAAAGGTAAGACATACATAATGATGCTAGTTGGACTCGTGGGCGCTTAAAACTAGAAACGAAGAAACAAGTTCTGGGGAAAAACAGTGTCTTTTCAGCCTCATTATCTTCCTCTCTAGCTGGAGAGATCAGTATAATGGGCCATACTGACGCTGTCATTAAATGACATGAGTTTAAAAATGCAAAGAAATATATTAACTTAGAGAAAAAGAAGTCAAGAAGATTCTGATGAAGACCATGAAGACCCATGAGCTTCCGGTTCTTGGCTCTTAATGAGGCACCATTTTTTTTTTCCACATCTTACAAGTGCTTCAATAATAAACATTTTCTACAGAATATTTTTATAGCCTTATGGATGCCCTATTAAAAATGTTGGAAGTCCAAAATTTGTCGTAGCAATTTATTATGATTTAATTTCATTTTGGAATTCTTTGTTTAGGTATTGCATCTTCCTTTGGTATATTACTACATAAAATGACATTTCTTTAATGTTGGAGGTGGCACAGGCATGCCACAAAACACGCTTAGAAGCCAGAGAACCGCTATCAGAGGTCTGTTCTCTCCCCCTACAGTGTGAGTTTCAGACAAACTCATGCTTGGTGGCAAGTGCTTTCATCTTCTGCCCATCTCACCAGCCCATAAGCACAGTTTTTGTATTTACCAAAGGTCTTCATTTATGTTATGGGTTAAGATCATTACGATAGCTAATTTTGACTATTAGGTTGAGTTAAAAACATGTAGGAGCTAAATGAAGCACATCTATAGATGTAGTGCAACTCTAAATATTATTTCCCCCCAGAAGAGAACGACATGATATAATATGATGGTTATTAATTACTAAGAGAGTGAAAATGATAGAGGTGGGGCTAGGACCATGTCCTTTAGGGATTTGTCTTGCCCTCCTCCCTTTTTTATTTGAGGTGCCTCTCCATATGCCCCCTTTTTTGCTTCCTGTCTACAAAGACTAAAGAACAGCTTGTTCCATATTCTACTGCTATGGAAATCTTTCCTCATGGATAGAGATAAGGAACCATGGATCAAACACTAAACTCTCTGAAACTGTAAGCTAAAAAATGCCATTTCTATGTTGTCTATGTTGGGTACTGTGACCAAAGTTCTACATACTAGCTAGTACACGAGAGTGGAATCCTAACAAGGCAAGAGAATATGGGTTGAACAGTGGAGACCCCTAATGACATCCTGTGGTCCCTAAGTGACAGACTGCATGAGAATCTGTAGCCTCTAACAGCATAAGGCATTACAAAAACAGCCTGAGGAGGAATTGCCAAATGACTATCAGTTCTGTGGCAGTGTTCGTCTCACAGAAAAGGGGTTACAGAAAGATTATATTTTCTTTTTTAAATGCTGGAACTTAATAAGAAATGCAGGCAGCTTGTTAGATTAAAATAGAACTCTGAACAAAATAAAAGCCTGGAAGAAAAGAAAATATTAGCAGATGCTTTCTCTTTCAAAAATATGTACTGTAACTTTAATGCTAATTTTAGAGTCTAAGTCATTATATAGATAATTGTATTTAAATATTTTTCTGGCATGTTCATTTATGTGTAAGAAGAAACAAAACAAGGCAAAAATTAGAGATTTAATGAGGTACTTGTTTAAAAATAAAGGAAAGCCTTTAAAATCTGAGAAGCAGGGTAGGAGAAACCACAAAGAAAATGTGAACTTAAGAATGAGATGTTGTTGGTTTTGCCTATAAATTCTGTCTGTTATAGTGGTTTTGTTAAGTGTTCCAAATGACTGTCTCGACCTCCCTCTAAGCTGATGAGAGACAAGAGGAGGAGGGGAGAAGGAAAAGAAGAAGAAGGAGAAGACAACTCTGGCAGACAACAGTGATAAAGATTTCACCTTGTTGCAAGTTGAATTCTAGGAAGGGTTTAGGTCTTGACCCTGAGATGTTCCTCCTATGATGCTTTGATTCAGAACCAAGTTAACCAAGGAGTTAAGTAATATCTGAGCAGGAGACATTCAGTTTTTGTGAGTTCGGCAGAATTTGTATGGGTTTGGAATCTATAGGGGCAGTGTTGTGGCTTTTGGTACCAGAACAGAGAAAAAGCAAGAACACAGGCCAGGATATTGCTGACACGGCAACTTCCTCTGTGTGGCTGTGGGAGCAATTCCTGGAGGTGTACCCGAGACCCTCCTCCCATAGATCTTTCAACAATTGATCAATACCTTCCCCACAGCAGCCCCAAATAAAGTTCTTCTCTGATATTTTCTGATCCTGCTTTAAATTCATTTCATTCCTAAAATAATCCGGGCATTTTTTCCCTCCTGCTGTGGAACTTCCATATATCAGCAGAAGTCATTCTTTTTGTGCTTCCTGGTGCAGTTCAGCCTAAGGACTTCAGGGTGGAAAGACCGGGTTGATTGCTCCCTTTTTATTTCCCTGTAAACCAGAAACAGCACCATGCGCTGACCTTTATCCAGTTCCTTAAAGTCTGCAGCTGAGAGTAAGAGTGGACATCTGCTTTGTCGAGTTAAGTAAATTAGTTATAAAGCAAGTAAAGCCCCTAAGTGTAGCTCCAGGAACACAACAAATAAAGAGTGAAACCTATCATTTACATTCTGTCACTTGGAAAGGCAGACATGATCAACACTGGGCCACTCCACTGAAAGAACAGAGCTTCATTCAACTTTGGCCTCGAGGACCTGTTATGAAGTTGACCTCTCGGTAGGTATTCGATGTTTTCTCAGTTGCTCTTTCTATTAAAGAGACTGTGAGTTAAAATGGTTCTCAAAGTTTTCAGAGCATATTGTCTTTTGGCATGGAAATTAGACTATGTCTAACCACTACACATAGATTTCCTTGAGAAGAAGGGGTGGAAGAGAATTCAAAGAATCAATGTGCAACTTTGCATATTATCAATTTTATCACTGGACTGTGTATGTAATGAGTAAGACCCAACTTTCCCGTTCTGTGCTCAAGCCCACAAACCTCTAAACCTACAAGCTCTTCACAATTACCATAGTGAACTTTTTTTTTTTATGGCACCACATTAAGTGATTAAATGACATATGGTCAGTGAAGTCTCATTCAGCCCTAGCGTGTGTATGTGTGTGGTGGCATTTCAGTTGTATTTTAATAAATAAAGACTGCCCGAAGATCTGAGAGTAAAACAGCCCCACTGATCAGCCTTACAGACCAGGTTATGGTAACACACACTTTTAATCCCAGTAGCTATAATGACACAGATCTTTAATTTCTGTATTCACACTAGTTGCCATAGAAGATGGGCAGTGCACGCCTTTAATTCCAGCCCTTGAGAGGATTACAAAATGGGAGGAAACAGCTCTCAACACACAGTCTTAGTCTTAGATTCCTAGAGGCAAGTTCGCCATTTCAGACTGAGGTCACAATAAGAACAAGTGGCTGGCTGTTTTGCTTTTCAGATCTTCAGGTTGAACCCCAATTTCTGATCCCAAGTTTTTATTAATTGTGCTTCATATGTGTGGTGTAGTGGTACCTCTGATTTTAACAGGTGACTTTTACATTGGTTCATAATGTAGTCCTTCAAACTATTATGGAAAATATCCATAAACTTTTTCTTTTAGAGTGTGTGTGTGTGTGTGTGTGTGTGTGTGTGTGTGTGAGAGAGAGAGAGAGAGAGAGAGAGAGAGAAGAAAATAGGCATGAATGTGCTTTAGCACAGACATGGAGGACAAACCTTGAGAGTTGGTCCAAACTTCCCACCTTCTCTGAGACAAAGATTGCTAGACATTTGAACCCTGACACTAACGTTTCTAGCATTTGGAAGATGGAGACCTTCATAGTTTTATGTTTACTTTCATCTATTGTGAGGCATTTAGCCTTCTTTTCTTGTTGCCATCAATAATCAGGTCTTTAAAATACTGACTAATTTTCATTTTCAGAAAAGAACGAATATCCCAACCAAAACAACAATGAAAACAGACAAAGAAGCTTATTATAACTGGCTCAAGCAAATAATAAATTAACTCTGAGAGCTCAGGGGTATTTTCTATGGATTGATGTGAATTTTAGTGGGTAGACAATTCGATATTTTTTTGTGGCCCCCTTGGGATTTTTTCTTCTGTTTATTTTCTGGTTTCTATTGGAATTTGAGTAATTGAGGTGAACAAACAAGTAGCCTTCAGCAATGTTAGACAGAGTGCCAATTCAGAAAGCTGAGGTGGCCCTCGTGGCAAAGCCAAATGCCCTTAAATTAAGTCTCTGTGTTATATATAATGGTATGGTCTCTTTGAAAGTATTCTGCCAGTTCCCTGTAAAATTAAACATGATTTAACATTTGACCCAGGAATTCCTTTTCAAAGGATATTTGTGAGTTAAAAACTCATTTCCACATAAAATGCCCACTGGGCACACACATTCACACACACAGACTCTCACTTTCAGAGCAGTCAGTACTCACAGAGATTAAAGGGGGACGTGAGCTTCCCATGCAGAATACAAATCCAGATGAAATAATAGGATTAAAAGATTCGTGGGAATTAAGATCATTGTGCATGAAAGAAGATATTCAGAAATATTATCAAATTATCCTGTTCATAGGAAATGTCCAGAAGAGGTAGGTCTCCAGAGAGAAGATGAGTTTGTGCTGACTAGGGCGTGGCAAGGCTGCAAACAATCACTCTTCCGAGTGATGAAACATTTCCAAACTTAATTGTGACCATAATTTCACAATTCTGTGAATACTAAATGCAATTGCTAAAGTATGTATTTTAAAGGAATGAATTGTATGGCTGCGAACTATATCACAATAAAATAAACCTCCCAGGAGGCCGAGGGTGTTGTTTGATAGGCAGGGTGCTTGCCTAACACACAAGAAACCCTGAGTTCTGTCCCTGAATGGCTTATGCAGAATCTTGCAACCCTCATTTTCAGGAAGATCAGGAGAAGAAGGTCATTCGCAGCTACAGAGAGAGTTCAAGATCAGCCTGGGCTAAAGGAGGCTTTGTCTTTTAAAAAGCATTCCCGAGGCTGAGGAGTGCAGGCAGGTGCTACAGTAGTTGCCTAGCACAAGGCCCTGGATTTGGTCACTAGCATTACCAAAACCAACAAAACCAACAAAAAAAATCTTTCCATGTAGCAAAATGATGAACAACAATCAGAATTAGACTGAAATTCTACCAAATCAAATACTATTTCATTCAATATAAATTTATACAGTTGCAAGTATTGTACATAAAAATCAGATAGTATTTCAGTGAGAACAAAACTCACGTTTTCAAAATTGTCTATTTAAATGTTAGCAAATACGACAAACAATCAGAAAACCCGACCACTTTAAATTTACACTGAAGAAAAGGAAATGCTCACGTGACTGCTTTGTGTCTGGACTCTCCCCTTCCTCCCCACCCCCCACTGCAAGGTATATGTTGCTGTCTGGAATTTCACTTATGGGGTGAAGAAAATAGGATTTCTTCCATTAAAGACGGGGAAGTTTAGTACGGGGGAAAAAAAAAGATTCATCAGCAGAAAAGAATTTCTCCCATTCTAGTTGGCGGTGACCTCTCGCTTTCTTTTCATTTTCATTGTTACCATGGGGATGAGGAGAGTGTAGCCGCCTGCAGTCTCTGCAGGCGGTTTCTAACCATTCGTTAGAAAGCCAAGGGCAGAGGGCAGAGACAGCAGGAGGGCAGCAGGCAGGGCTGAGGCCCTTTTCTGGCCCTGTGTGGGCTGGTGGGAAGTGCTAGGGTCTCACCCTGCGTCTTGCACACCCTCTTTCCCAGCTTGTCACAGATCATCAGAGTAGATCCGGGGGGGGGGGGGGGAAAGAGGTGCTCACTCATTAACTCTGGTGTTTCATAAAGTTCCCACAGCACAGTTTCACCTTCTTGTGTTTATATCACAATTAAAAAGAAAATAACTCAATAATATGATATTCCACTATCAAGTGCATTTAAATAAGAGAGCAGAAAATAATGCTAGTAATTCAATCTGAATTGCCTAGTTGTAAAAGGTTATATCAATAATAAATGTATTCTATGTGCAATCCTTTAGATTTCTTGAAAATAATTATATTATGGACTGATAAGAACAAATAGTAATTACATATCTCAACTTATATAAAATTTCTGCACATGACAACATTATAAAGGAGAAAAACACTGTACACAGGCCTGTTTGAATGTGAATGTCAATAAATACATGCAGGCATGCATGTTCAAGAAGTACATATATTATTTGTAGAAATTTAGCTACCATAGTAGGTTATAACATTTTGTCTATCAAGTAACCTAAATGAGTTTTAGATGGCCAACTATTTAGAATTCTAAAAATTAGAAAAAAATTCAAAAAGAAATATAAGGTTTGATACTATTAATATTTATGGGAAGTTATTATGTGTGGTTATTTAAATGCTTTGAATAGCAGTGTGCTGCATCCTAGCCTGGTGTCTGCCTGTTTAAACAGCACTATTTGGAGGCACTCTTTCCGTGGAGTGTCTGAGAGAATAGACCCATTTTCTATACCATGAAAAGAATCAATTTTCACTTTTGAGTCCAAGTACAAAAAGAATACTTTAATTAATTCTAAATTATTTTTTTTCTTATTAACTTAATCAACACAAATTTAACACTGTTTTCAATGTGTCTCTTACTGGTCCAGCCCCCCAAATTTCTGATTCATCAGGAAGCATCCAATCTTGTTTCTGTATTCTTAGTCCCAAACTCTCAGCCAGTACTGGGCGGAAAAGGCAGGGAGACCATGAGTTTATGTCCAGACTGACTTAGATAGGGCCATCTTCACTTCAAATCTAGGTGTCTTATTCCATGGAAAATACGCAGGCGACAAGGGTCCCATACGCCTGTTCTTGGATGAGTGAAGAACACTGAGAATGCAGAAGAAGAAAACTACAGCAGTACACAGACCATCCTTGAGTTAGAGAAAAAAGCTGAACACATTTCACAGGTTGGTCCTGAGGTTGCAGGATCAGGAATATGACGGCATACAGGCAGAAACAGCTACAGTCAGTGGTTCAGCAAACTACCCCTCTGGTTTGGGTGATGAAATCCTTGCTAAGGAATTTCTACTCCATCAAGTAGATTTAGCAATATCAAAGAAAGTTTATGTCCTACTGCCAAAATCTCCAAATGGCTGAGTACAGGTGGGAACATTGCATTTAATCATCCCATCTTGTAAAATTCAATGGGAGGGTAGTAGGTTAAAATTGATTAGATTATACTAGAAAAAGTCAAATGTTCTTTTTAGAGTAACGTGCATTTTCATGAAATACCATATTGTTTCATAATATCTGGACTAATTATATCAAGGGTGGATTACTTATTTAGGCAAATTGAAGGAACTTGGAATAATTATTTAATCTCAAGGGCTAAGTCACATAAATAAATCAATTTGTGGAGCAGCTGGAATTGAGGTTAGGGCAACAGCTACGACTGTATTCAAAATGAACTCACATAAAGTTAATGGCACAGCTTGTGGCACATTTGCTGCAGGTGAGACATAGACACATAATGACTGGAGTGTATTACAGATTTTTCATTATTAGTAACTATGAATAGTCCCATTGTACATGATTGCCAGAGAAAATTATGATTAAATGTCTGTTTTGGTGTGGGCAACATTAGAGGTTATGTTCATTTCTCTTGCCAGGACTTGCCTTAAGAATATAAAGCAATATGTTTGGGGGAGGGGGTATTCACTTGAATATTAATAAATATGTCCAAACTAGTAAGTCTTAAGTCACTTACCAACTAGTTCTTATAGTTTGTTGTGATTAAATCCTGCTCTTCACAAGTAAGCCCCCCTCCCCTCAATATGTAGCAACAAACATTTTTCTTTTCTTTGTCCTTTGAAGCTTACCATTATCTTACTGAAACACCATGCAAACCTGAGAGGTTAGTAGTCCCAACCCTAGTCTACTTAGAAGAAAGACGAACTTCCCAATTGTCTGTGATAGTTTTTTTTTTTTTTTTTTAAGTTTTGCCAGCTGCAAGAATACTCTAGGCTAAACTTTGTTTCAGATTTCATACATATAAGAGAAGAGAGGAGAGACAGGAAAGGAGAGTAGAGGATGGGAGAAAAGGAAAAGGGAAGGGGGACGGGAGAAAGGAGAGAGGAGGAAATCATAGGTGAACCTAAAGAAGCTAAATAAGAAGGTGAACCCAAGAAAAAACATATAGTTATCCTCTTGGCTAAGGGAAGTAGATAAAATTGCCGGGGAGAAAATTGGGATCTTGGGGGTGGGGTGGGTTGGGGATAAGGGGGGAC
>NW_026068100.1:2467199-2493534 GCF_014885135.2 Alexandromys fortis
GCCTAGCCAGTTTGGTTGTTCACCTTCCTAGACATGGACGGAGGGGGGAGGACCTTGGACTTTCCACAGGGCAGGGAACCATGACTGCGCGTTGGATTAGAGAGGGAGGGGGAGAGGAGTGAGGGGAGGGGGAGAAAAGTGGGGAGAGGAGGAGAAGAGTGGGGGAGGGGGAGGGAAATGGGAGGCTGGGAGGAGGCGGAAACTTTTTTTTTCTTATTCTCAATAAAAAAAAAGACTAAAAAAAAGACTAAAAAAAAGATTTAATGATAAAACAGAGGAAAGATTCCCCTCTGTTCTATAATTGTCTTTGGTCTTTCTGTAATTGTGAGTCTTACTCTTCACGTATAAAATCCCCATGTGTGGAACACAGGAGTAATAGTAACCCAATTTGTTCTTACCTTAATATTGAGAAATATATAACCATATGAGGACTAAGGCTATAGGTAGAATTGAGGCTACTGGTCAACTATGCTCAGAACTGATTACTCTGGGTTATTTGAACAGGTCCACTGAGATCTTTTTTTCTTTTTTAATTTTAAGTTTGTAACTTTTTTACATACAAACCACAGTTCCCCCAACACCATGTTCTTAAAGTGGAGCGAGGAGGCAGATTCTTTCCTGAATCACAAAATGACCCAGCCTTGACTGACAACACTGTGATTTCAATACAGTGTGACTTCTTTTGTTTTTCTTTATTTTTGAGAATTTCATACAGGTATGCAATGAAATATGGTCTCATCTACCCACAGTTTCTCCCTCCAACCCTCGATATTCCCCATAGCATGTCCCTTTCCCTACTTGCTTTGCCTGCTTCAGTTTGTGTCTGTCTGACTGTCTATCTGTCTGCCTCTTTCAATAGCTGACTAAGTCCAGTTAATGCTGTCCATATGTATATGGGTGTGGCGTTACCCAACAATGCATGGGAAAACTCTCAGGACCTCATCCTCCAAAAGATGCTCCTTTTGAACCCAAAAATTACCAGCCAGCAATAGTTGCTCTGTAGGGTGTGGAGCCTAAAACAATCTACTCCATCATGACCAAAAATTGGCTCTCCCAGTCTTGTAAACATAGTGTCTATATGTTCCTAAGTACAACAGCTTCATCGTGTTCAGAAGACAGCATTTCACAGCCTTCCTGATCATACTTCTTTCCACCTATTCTCTCAAGATGTTCCCAGAGCCGTGCCTAAAGTGTGCTCATAGATTATATAAGTGTTGGCTTGTGGCTGACCCACCAGTCTCTTACTCTCAGCACTTTGACTAGTTATATATATTTTCATTGACTGCAGAAGGAATCTTTGCAACTAAGGTTGAAAGATGATCAGTTCTCTGGAATACATATTAAGAAGATAATTTGACAGCAGGCTAATTTATTGAAGTAGGAGTTGAAGGTTCTATCCTTGAGCCTATGATCTTTCCAGCTATATGTTTTTGACTAAGATTGTAAGACCAGACATGTAACTTGAGGACTTACTTGTTGGAGTTTCTGTCCTGCCCAGTTCCCACAGCTGGTAAGCCCCAAAGAAATTCACACAGAAGTCTCCATAAGTTATAAACTGAATGGCCCATCAGATCAGGCTTCATATTAGGTCTTATAACATATATTAACCCATTATTCTTATATATGTTATCCACATGGCTCAGTACCTTTTTCAGCGGGGTAGGTCACGACCTGCTTCTTCAATGTCTAGACAGGACTGTAGGGAGAGCTTCTTTCTTCCCAGAATTCTCCTGTTTTCCTTGCCCCACCTCTATTTCCTGTCTCCTTGTCCTGCCTATATTTCCTTTCCTGGCTACTGGCCAACCAGCATTTATTTAAAACATAATTGGCAGAAAACAGAATTGTCCCACACTACAGACATGAGATTCCCTCTTGTGGAAAAAGTCTAAATCTAGTCAGAAAGCAATTCCTAGCCCCACAACAGTCATGCCATGACTGTTCCAGTGGGCACATCTTTTCTAGAAGATCAATGTTGCAGCATGCAGGGGCCAGTGTTGGGAAGTCCACTGATGTCTTTTCCCTGGTAGTCTGGCATCTTCTAATGCTATGAGAGTCAGTCAACAGGGAAGAAGCTCTCTGGTTGGTTTGAGCTATATTTCTGTGTCTGCATCTGAAGTATGAGGTGTCTTCAATAATAGGGTCTCACCATGTAGTTAGTGTAGGTCACCAAGACCAATGGGAACAGCCTGTGTCTATCTGGAGACCTCCTGAGACCTCCCTTACCTGAGAGGGATCTTATGCCTTGTGCTATAATTTTCATTTAATAGCCCATGTCTTCTGAAAGAGACACTGTTTACTTATGAAAAGAGTAATTTGTTTGAATTCTTTTGGCAAAATTTGTATTTTGAAATTAACTTACTAACCAGGAGACATTCATAGAACTTTTTCATAGGTCCTTAGTCTTGTGGAGCCATTCACTTCTCATTTCTCCATCCTTCTGCTCCCAGCTGCACTTAGTTCTAGTCTGTTTTCATTTTGCATGTGTTCTACTATCCCTCCAGTTGCTTTTTATTGTTTTGTTGAAAAATCAGGCTTCCAGGTGGCTTTCCAGACTCCCTGCCTGTGGCATATCTCTCCCATACCTTGGTGATTTACTTCCCCATTCTCCCATGCTTATGTCTTTTCCAACCTCAATACTCAACCTCTACTTCCCTATGACCTGCAATATACTGTTCACCCACCTGTAATGTGCCCCATAATGAACTGTCTCTAGTTTCCTGGCTTCTACCTTGGCTTTAAATTAAACAAACTAAACAAGAGATTTGAAACTAGGAGCCATAGAAGAGAGGTAACAAACACATTCCTGGGCCATGGTTACATTACACAGTATAATCTTTCTACTCTCTTCCATATAACTGAAAATTCCACGATTTCATTTTGTTTTAAAGCTGAGTAACATTCTATATTTTCTTCTCCATCCATCCATTGATGGACATCTAGTTTGAGGTCTATTTTATAGCTCTTGTGAATAGGGCACTAATGAGCTGGATGTACGAATAGGGCACAGAGTTCATGAACTTAAGCCTTGAAACGGTACAGCTTTGTAAAATAGCAGGTCTATTTCTACTGTTCTGAGAAACTTGCAGACTAAATTCCAAAGTCGCAGGACTAAATTTGTCTCCCAGCAACAGAGTATACCTTCTCTTGCTATATCCCTGCCAGCACTTGTTATCATTTCTATTTACACACAATGGCCGTTTGGACAGGAGTGAAGCAATCTTAAAGTATTTTTAATTTTAATTTACCTGGTATTGAGGATGTTGAACATCCTTTAAAGGATAAAGTTGAACATATTATCCACTTGTATTTCTTCTTCTAAGAGATTTCTGCCCAGCATCATAGCCCATGTTTAATCTGGTTTCTTTCTTATTTTCAATATTTAAAGAATATTTTTCTTTATTAGTTCTTTGGTCTTTTGTGACTCTACATTAAATTACTACTTTCTATCTCTCTGAAAAATAGCTTTGGAATTTTTATTAGTATTTCATCAAATGTATATATAGCATTTAGCATTATGCTCATTTTCACAATATTAATTTTTCCAATCATTGAGCACAGGAACTTTTTGATTGTGTTCTTGACTTTGTGATGTATGGGAATGCTACTGATTTTTATTTGTTAATTTTTAATCTTTCTGTTTTGCTGAAATTATCAGCTCTAACAGTTTTGATGGAGTCTTTAGAGTCTCTTATGTTAAGAATCATCTTATCTGCAAATAGAGATAACATGACTTTCCCAATTTGTTTAACTTTTATTTTCTTCTCCTAAGACTTGAAGCTAAGATTGGAGTGGAGAGAATGGAGAAAGTGGGCACATTTGCCTTGTTCCTGATGTTACTGGGGATATTTTTAGTTTTTCTCCATTTAGCATAATAATGCGGCCTGTAGGTTTGTTATATGTGGCCTTAATTATGTCAAGGTGTAACTATTAAGGGATGTTGAATGTCAAAGACATTTTCTACATCTAATGGAATACTCATGTAATCAATTTCTGTCTTTGAGTATATTTACAAGATGGTTACTATTTATTGATTTATATATGTTGAACAATCTTTACAACTCTGGAATGAAATAAACTTGATTTGGATGAAAGATCTTACAATATGAGCTTGGATTCAACTTGCTAGTACTTTATTGAAAAAATCTACATCTATGTTCATCTGGGAGCTTGGTCTGCAATTTTCTTGTTTTACGTTCATCTGGTTCTGGTATCATGGTAGTATTGGCTTCATATAACAGTTTGAGAGCCTTTATTCCTTTTCTATTTCATGGTATAATTTGAGTAGTATTGGCATTGATGCTTCTTGAAGTTATGGTAGAATTCTGCAGTCAGTACACTGGTCATGGGATTTTTAGGATTGGGAGAATTTTTACTCGTATTTCAGTCTTGTTACTAATTATAAATCATGTTTAAATCATTTACTTGACTAAATCTCAACATGGTATATGAATTTAGAAATTTGTACATTATTTTAGACTTTTCCAATTAATGGAATATAGTTTTTTGTTGTAGTTTTGATTTTTTTTTTGAAATGAGATCTTGCTATATATATATGGCCTGGAACTCATTAAGTAGACTAGGCTAGACTAGAACTTACAGAGACCCACTTGCCTCTGCCTCTCAAATGCTCAGATTAAAGGCATGTGCGACTACATCTGGCTGCAATAAAATTTTTGAATGTCTGTTCTTAGGGATTTTGAATTTTGCTGATATCTCAATGTCACTGTTTTTGCTCTTGATCTTATTTTATTAATTTGGATTCCTTCTCTTCTTTAAAGGTTACTTTGACTAAGAATTTGTCAATCATTTTTATATATTCAAAGAACAATTCTTTATTTCACTGATTTTTTTTGTATAATTTTGATTTTTTTCTGCCTCTTTATTTTGATGATCTCTTTTTGCTTAATGTCTGAATTGTTATTGTTCTTGTTTATCCAAGACCTTATGATTCATCCTTGAGTTATTGAGATCTCTCTCTCTCTCTCTCTCTCTCTCTCTCTCTCTCTCTCTCTCTCTCTCTCTCGTAGGCATTCAGTGCTGTACACATTCCTCTCAGGACTGCATTTATTGTGTTCCATAGACTTTTGTATGTTGTGTTTTATTTCCTTTCAATTCTTGGAGTTTTTTATTTTCTCTTTGATTTTCCCAGTGACACTGTAATTATTCAATAGTGCATTTTTTCTTTTTTAGTTTCTATGAGTTTGTATATTTTCTGCAATTTTTGTGGGGGGAGGAACGGGTCTGTCTCACATTACACTCTGTCCGTGAGGGAAGCCAGGGCAGTAACTCAAGGCAGAAACCTGGAGGCAGGATCTCAACTCTGTCCTGGAACTTGCTCTGTAGATTAGGTTGCCCTCTAAGTCAGGGATCTGCCTGTCTACCTTTCTCTGATTCCTGAGTGCTGGGATTAAAGGCATGTGCCATTATTGTCTTGCTCTTTTTTCTGTTTTCTTTCTTTCTTTCTTTCTTTCTTTCTTTCTTTCTTTCTTCCTTCCTTCCTTCCTTCCTTCCTTCCTTCCTTCCTTTCTTCCTTCCTTCCTTCCTTCCTTCCTTCCTTCCTTCCTTCCTTCCTTCCTTCCTTCCTTCCTTCCCTTCTTCTTCTTCTTCTTCTTCTTCTTCTTCTTCTTCTTCTTCTTCTTCTTCTTCTTCTTCTTCTTCTTCTTCTTCTCTCTCTCTCTGTCTCTCTTTCTTTTTTGTTTTTATTGAGCCATTTTTTTCTGCTTCCCTTTCCTTCCTTTCCCTCTCCATGGTATTCATGCTCCTAATTTAATTAGGAGATCATCTTTTTCTAGTTCCCAGATAGTTTAGATCCATATATTTCTCTCTTAGGTCCTCATTGTTGTCTAGGTTTTCTGGGATTATGATTTGTAGGCTCAATATCCTTAGCCATCAGAGAAATGCAAATCAAAACAACTCTAAGATTTCATCTTATACCTGTAAGAATGGCCAATATCAAAAACACTGATGAACAACTTATGCTAGAGAAGACATGGGGTAAAGGGAATACACCTCCACTGCTGGTGGGAGTGCAAATTGGTACAGCCCCTTTGGATATCATTTTGGCAATTTCTCAGAAAATCAGGAAAAAACATTTTTCAAGACCCAGCAATACCACTTTTGGGTATATACACAAAGGATGCTCAATGGTACAACAAGGACATGTGCTCAACTATGTTTAGAGCAGCATTGTTTGTCATAGCCAGAAGATTGAGACAACCTAAATGCCCCACAACTGAAGAATGGATAAGGAAAATGTGGTAAATTTACACAATGGAGTACTATATAGCCCAAAAAAATGACATCGTAAAATTTGCGGGAAATGGATTGGTCTAGAAAATATTATATTGAGTGAGGAAACACAGACACAGGAAGACAAATGTTATATGTACTCACTTACAAGTGGCTTTTAGACATAAAGCTAAGAATAACTAGCTTACAATATTTTCTGAAATTTTTATTTCTCCTGAAATCTTGTTTTTCTCCATTGGTCTCAAGTGATAGACTATAGGATGCTATCTTATTTTTCATATATTTGCTGAGACTTTCTTTGTATCATAATAGGTGATAAATTTTGGAGAAAGTTCCATAATCTTCCAAGAAATATGTATATTCTTTAGTGTTTAGGAAGAATGTCCTATAAATGTCTGATAGGTACATTATATTTATGATGTCATTTTAATCCCAGTGTATCTCTATTTGGTTTTTGTACAAGTGACCTATTTAAATATGAGAACAGGGTATTAAAATCACCAACTATTACTGTGTTGGGATTAATCATTGGTTTTACATTTAGTAGAAACTGTTTGAAATTGGGTATAACCGTGTTTTGTTTGTATATTTTTAGAATTTCAATATCCTTGTTCTATTGTTTCTTTAATGAGTATGACTAGACCTTCTTTTAGCTCTCCATTGTTTAAAGTCTATTTTGTGAGATATTCTACTAGCTATACCTGCTTGCATCCTAGTTAATTTTCTTGGAACACTTTTTTCAACTTTTTTTTTTTTTTACCCTAAGATGGAGTCTATTGTTGATGGTAAGGTGGTACATTTACACAACAGAGTACTACACAGCAGAAAAGAAATAACAACAACTTTAATTTTGCAGGCAATGGATGGGGCTAGAAAACATCATTTTGAGTGAGGTTACGCAGACACAGAAAGACAATCATCACATGTACTCACTCATAAGTGGTTTTTAAACATAAAGCAAAGAAAACCAGCCCACAAATCACCATTCCAGAGAACCTAGACAACAATGAGGACCCTAAAAGACACATACATAGATCTAATCTACATGGGAAGTGGAAAGAGACAAGATCTCCTGAGTAAATTGGGAACATGGGGACCTTGGGAGAGGGTAAAGGGAAGGGGAGAGGCAGAGAGGGGAGCAGAGAAACATGTAGATCTAATCTACATGGGAAGTAGAAAAAGACAAGACCTCCTGAGTAAATTGGGAACATGGGGACCTTGGGAGAGGGTTAAGGGGAGGAGAGCGGCACAGAGGGGAGCAGAGAAAAATGTAGAGCTTAATAAAAATAAATTAAAACAAAAAGAAAGTAGCCAAAAGATGGATTCATTTTTCTGATGCATTCTGCTATTCTGTGTCATTTTCAGGCTGGAGGTTAAGTAAGACAATTGATATTTAGAGTTATTACTGAATTCTATGTACAAATTCCTATCATATTTGATTTTGTGTATGTTTTAGAATTATTTTTATTAATGTTCTTGGTGTCATTTATTTATTTATTCCCTGTGACTTGTGGGAATCTTTATCCTCTAAGACTAAAATGTTCCCTCCAGTATCCTCTATAGAGCTAGCTTAGTGGTCATAAATCCCTTCTGTCTATTTTTATCATGAAAGATTTTTTTCTGTTTTAAAAAATAATTTTGCTGAACATAGCAGATAGTCTGGCTTAACAATTGTGATCTTTCACAGATTAGAATCTTCCTTTTCAGTCACTCCCGATTTGAAAAGGTTCTAAATTGGTGTTATTTTGATGGGCTTACCTTTCTAAATGCCGTGACCTTTCTCTCTTGCATTTTTCAGTAGATTTTATTTATTCTGCTTTTAATATTCTAACTGTAATATGTCAAGGGGAGTTTTTTCTCTTTCTGCTCATGAGTTCTATGGGCTTCTTCTGCCTGGTTGGATGTTTCTTTCTCTAGGTGTGGAAAATTTCAGTGCCAATAATCTGTATAGTTTGAGTCTTGCCAGAGTTTCATAAAGCTCTGAGTTGTGTTAGTGGGGTTCTATGAGTTTATCATTGACTTGAACTGGGTGATCAATTCCTCTGTTGTCTACTGGCCCCACCACTCTGTTTCCATAAGATCCTTTCTATTGGTGAGGCTTTGTCCTGTGATTTTTATTTAGTTTATTGAGGTTTTCATTTTCACCATCATTTTATTTTGCTTTTATAATTTAAAATTTCTTTTTTAATTGAATTATATCTTTTATAAAATTTATTGCTTTATTTCATTTAACTCTTCAATTTTGTTCTCCTGGAGTGCAATCATTTCTTTGGGTTACTAGATCATAGTTATAATTATTATTTTAAGTTCTTTGTAAATTTTCTAGATTGTTCTCTTTGGGACTCATTATTATAAGCTTTAGGAAAAAGGCATGTCACTGTATATGTGTGCATGCATGCTTGGGCATGTGTCTGTGTGTGTGTGTGCGGGTGCGTGTATGTGCGTGTGTTTGTATGTGTGTGTGTATGCTTCTGTCCTGGAACTTATAAATGTGGAGTTAAGTTTTTGGTTGAGTTTATCTTCTTCTTTAATTTTTTTTCAGATTCTCCTCTCATTTTATTCTTTTGTGAAACAATTTATATAATATTCAAGAGAAGAGCATTATTATTCTGGTTGCAGTGCAGCTTTCCTATGTGGTTTGTATTTAGGACAGATTTACTGTCCCTAGTGTTCCTGTGATGGTCAGTTATGTTCCAGGTCAAGTTGGGTCTCCTGCCTGGGTTGCAACTTTTATGTACAGGTGTAGAAATTCCCATCCCTGTGGACCTTACTCTCGGGCCACTATAGTTTTTTTTCTTCATCCACAGCTTTGATCAATGTGAATTTTAAAAGTCTCCACATGTCTGTGGGACCTTAACATGTGTCAAGTCAGGCTCACACCATGAGTTGCAACTTCTGCTGCTCCGGTGTACCTGGAGGCCTGATCTTGGGAAGCTGTTACTTCTTTCCTGGGGTTGCAGCTTGGGACATGGATCTCCCTGTGTGCCTGTGGCCCTCACCTGAAATCACTTGCTGGGGTTCTAATATCATAAGTTTGATATTATGGATGCAACTCAACATAACTGTTCTTACCTAGCATGCATGAGGTGCTGGGTTCAACATGTAGCACTGAAAAATTCTGTATTAAGTATGCATATTCATATAATTTGATGAAGTAGTGAATATTAACATTCATATAGAAAACCAAATGTTCTTCTGAATAATAGAACATTGATCAATCTATTCACCACATTCATTGAGATATTTTCTTATAGAAGGATCACTTCACTGGATCAAAGGCAAATAAGAGCCCATGTGAATGCCCTATAGTTTTCCATGTAGTCCCAGACCCCTTGGAACTAGGTATCCTTTCACCCTGTAAGACTGGAAGGCATTTCAGTGAGACAGTCACAGGGAGATCTACATCAGAATACAGCTGGAGTTTTACGGACTGCACTTACATATAAGTATCTAAAAGTTGTACATTCCATCCTCAAGAGGGAGTCTGGTAAATAAGAATAAATATAGCCTGGTAGGTTTTTAGTTCCTGTTTTGAACCAGAACAGCAGAGCTTTTAGAAGAAAGCACTTTGAAGTCTGGCTGACGCGAGATTAAAGCCTTGATAACGCACACCAGTTAGGTGATATTTGGCATCTGTGTGGGCTTGGGAGACAGCTGAATCTCAGAAGCTTCCACTGCTACCTCACGTATGAGTCACATATTACCCAGCTGTGTCACTCACAGTAAGAACACTGTGAGACAGGAAATTTTATTGCCTGCTAATTTGTTACATTGATATTTTACTTCCTGTTTTCCCTTAACTTCGCTACTACACTTAAATATTAGAACTCTTGGGTGATTCTTTGGTACAAGTAAATGCAAGATTGGGAGGATGGGTGTGAGATGAAGGGTCCAGCATAGGTGGTGGGGAGCACCCAGAAACTTGAGAGCTATAATGCTGGTTTCTGGGAATGGAGAGGAAAGCTATCTAACATCTGAAATTGTGGTAGAAAATCAAAGTAGAAATGTTCCAGATAAGATGATATAAATCCTCAGAGTATCTGGCAATGTGTATGTGTGTGTGGGGGGTGACGCTTCTTGTGCGGGTCTTATAGACCTAACTTACTTGAGCCAATATTAATAATTTATCAAACATCTGAATAGTTGTTTGCTTAACTGGGTCCCATTGCTAATAAAAACCTGCAAACAAATAACTGAAAATATTATTAATCAAAACTTCTTTTTGATGAAAATTAGGATAGGTCATTGTGGAAAGGGGGCAGAAGGGTGAGGCTTGCACTTGGTGACAGAAATGTGCTCAAACTTGAAGCTATTGGCTGCTGAAAAGCATGTGAGACGTATTTCCTTCTCTCGTGATTTAGGATTATTTTTACATAGCTGAGAGGCAAATATCTTATGTCATCTTTGGGAGGCCAATATTTTCATGTTCAAATCATAGGCTGCAATTCCTCTCAGGTGAATGTAAACTCTGTGAATCCAAGTGATCTGAACTGTAGCTGGGATGAACTAGATGACGATTACTCCACAGTCCTCAGTACTGTGGGTAACAATTGAGTCAGTTCTCAATTCCCGTGATTTTGCTTATTCTTGATTTTGGAAATCATCTATGGAATCACCCTTAGAAGTCAAAGAGCATCAGTAATGAACAGTCAAACTGAGTAGAAGGCAGGTCATGGATCTCCCTTACTTCTCCTTCCTCCTCCACGATTTTTCCCTTTCTGCTCTCGTGATGACTGCTGCACGTATTTCTGACTTTCCTTAACTCCCCCAAGCTACTCCTAAATCCCTCTTGGTTACAAGAAATGTAATTTCCCATCGTATGGAAAGCAAAGAGTCCTTGCAGTTCCCTTCCATTTCCCACCAGCTACACAGTGATCTCCAACCTTCCAATGACCCTGCTTTCTGCTCTCCTTTATCTGTTTCTTTTCCTGTGTTGGTTCTGCATAAGGTTCTCTATTCCTTCCCTATGCACATGCTCAAACGTATCCTGTTCTTCACGCAACACTTTCTCACACAGCATTGTCTGCTCTTCAACCTTCCAAACTGTTTTCTCCTTCAACAATTGCTAAACACAAAAGTCTTACTGTTGATCTCTTCTTTCCATGCCATTTTCTTTGCTTGTCCCACAGCGACTGAGCTTCATCTCTTTCTTTCTAATGAACCATTTCCTCCAATGTTCAGCGCCATCTTCTTCCTCACTGCTAGATTTGTTTTTATCATTTCAGTTATTTTCATGTTCAATTTTGAAATAACTGTTTGGCAGGTATTTTTGCTCCTGGCATTGTTTGAAGCATTGCCACATATACCATTTGATCTAGCAACAGCATAATCCTGTGTTTTGAGAACTGTATTCCATAATTTATGAAGAGGAAATGCAGTTTCATTTGATTCATCAACACCTTCTCCACCAGCAACTTTTTTCATCTTAGTTTCTGTAAAATGACTTTTTTCATTTTTTGTTTTATTGTTTATTTATTTATTAAAGATTTCTGCCTCCTCCCTGCCACCGCCTCCCATTTCCCTCCCCCTCTCCCAATCAACTCCCCCTCCCCCATTAGCCCGAAGAGCAGTCAGGGTTTCCTGCCCTGTGGGAAGTCCAAGGATCTCCCACCTCCTTCCAGGTCTAATAAGGTGGTAATCCAAACAGCCTAGGCTTCCACAAAGCCAGCACGTGCAGTAGGATCAAAACCCAGTGCCATTGTTCTTGACTTCTCAACTATGTTCATAGCAGCATTGTTTGTAATAGCCAGAACCTGGAAACAACCTAGATGCCCTTCAATGGAAGAATGGATGAAGAAAGTATGGAATATATACATATTAGGGTACTACTCAGCAGTAAAAAACAAGGATTTCTTGAATAATGCATACAAAAGGATGGAAATAGAAAACACTATCCTGAGAGAGGTAAGCCAGACCCAAAAAGAGGAACATAGGATGTACTCACTCATAATTGGTTTCTAGCCATAAATAAAGGACATTGAGCCTATAATTCGTGATCCTAGAGAAGCTAAATAAGAAGGAGAACCCAAAGAAAAACATATAGTCATCCACCTGGATTTTAACCTTCATCAGGCGATGAAAGGAGACAGAGACAGAGTCCCACATTGTAGCACTGGACTGAAACACCAAGGTCCAAATCAGGAGCAGAAGGAGAGAGAGCAAGGAACTCAGGACCGCGAGAGGCGCACCCACACACTGAGACAATGGAGATATTCTATCTGGAACTCACCAAGGCCAGCTGGACTGGGTCTGAAAAAGCATTGGACTTTTTTCATTTTTATTTTTCTTCAAAACTTGCCTTTTTTCACAAGTTAAATAAATCCCATTCACATATGTGTGCCTGTCTCAATAGCCACCCCCCTTGTGCTATTGATGCATGTATCTGACTGCATAGTTAGTATCTTTGCAGTCATAGCCAAATCAAAATAAACCTAACTTATCATCTTCTACTTCACATTTTCAGTAAATATCTATAAAATGTATATCACACACCAGGGCTTTGTTGGATGTTCTGGTGGCTTAAGGCAAGCAATACACAACTCTAACTTTACGGATCAGGAGGTGGACTTGAAAACAACCATAATACAGAGTATAAGTACTATAGAATAAAAGTACTATAGTATAAGTACTATAGTGTAGGCACTATAGTATGAGTACTATAGTATAAGTACTATAACAAAAACATGAGAAATAAGAGAGGGGAGCTTGCAGCTGCCTGGTGGACTGATGGAAGCCTTCTAGAAGAGCTGAAAGGTTTTCTTTTCATTTTTTATTTTTAAGCCTATGAAAAAATTTTTAGGTAGTGAAGGAAAGGGGAAAGTAACATTTATTCCACTTGGACCAGCACACACAAGCGTGTGCAAGTATATAGCATGTGTGAAAGAATAGCATGGGAAGGATTATATGTTTTTTTTTTTTCTACTAGAGTCAATGCTATCATTGTTAAGTTATTTATCTAGGAAGCTTCTTAATTTCCTATTCAAGAACAAATAATGTTGCCTTCAGTATTGTTGACTATTTCCCCCTGACCTTTGGAGACTTTATTATCCTCTCTTTCTATTCTCAGTATTCTAATTAAAGTTCTCATAAATCAGTGTGGATAATTTATTTGCTAAAGATTTGAGAAAGAAATTATGCATTTTCTGTAATCAAATCATTTGCTTTGTTTAATAATAAGTATGCTTATATTAATAAATGTCTTATTGTGGTAAGTTACAATTGCACTGACTTTGGAATTTTAAACATAATTATGCTTTTTATTTTATTATATTCTATTTTGTAGTGCTGAGGGTCAAACTCAGGGATGTAAGACAAACAGGTTAGACAAACACTGTTTGAGTTATATCCCCAGGGCATAGCGATTTTGAAAACCACCCTGTCAATGTGAAATTGGTTTAAAACGGAACTCCACTATTTTTCTTAACTTATAGAAAGTATTCTTGTCATTAGAGTTGTCTAAAAATCTGCGGTTATATCAAGCTGAAGAAGACTCAAGGGGATCAATGAGGGTAATTTTGAGACTATGAAGCGAAGAATATGCCAATGTGTCAGTAAAAGGGCTCAGAATATGGTACTTATCAAAGAAACTATGAAAGAAGCGAGCAAAGTGAGATTCATTTTATTTGAAGAGGTAGAAAGAAAAGGAAATAGTGATGGGAGCTGCTTTTATGCAATCATGTTTCCAGATCCTTCAGACCGTGAAATGAGTGGTTTTGAATGAGTCTTAATAAGAGTCATGAAAGGCTTCTGTACAATAGCAATGCGTTATTAGTGTTAGTTCTTCTTTTTTGTTTTCTGCTTTGGCCTCACTGTTAGGATATAAGCAGGGATTATTGTTGTTTATTTCATGAATGGAAGGGACTAAGACACAGAAGTTAAGAGCCTCGCTTCAGGTAAGAAGAGCTAGGGACAAACCGACCTGGTCAGGTCTGTGCCCTGTGATATCTTGTCTCCACAGGACCTTGACACAAGCAAGAACAGACTGACAAAAAGCAAATATGAAGATGAAAAACAACCAACTTATAATCTCTGAAAGGTTGATTCAAAAATCTATGTAAGGCAATATTCAATTTATAGATATATTAAGAAACATTTCTAAAAAGTATCCTAATTTTTTTTATTGGTTGTACCTTTGCTTCTCTCGTTCAGGCAGGTTCTCCAGTTCTCCGTTTCGTGTCGTCATCATACAACTTTCTTATTAGCATAGCACATGATCTTACAGCATCTCTTAACTTGTTGCCTGCTAAATTTGGTCATTGATAATTTAGTTTTGGGTTCTCATCTTAACACGACATATATTGACACTTCTGCCAAGGCCTCCTTTCACTCTTCTATGAATTTAAATGTTCAAAACTGTTTAGTTTACTTTTTCTGTTGGTATGAGTGACTAGCAAAAGTTAGAAATTTGTGTTGTCCATGTCTCTTGCTGTGAGACTGAATATTTGAGTCTTGAATAAAGACTAAAAGTGCTCAAGTGTTCTTTTCAGGTAACTTTTAAAAATTAAAGTATTAAATAAAATTTTATCTGAGAAGTTTATGTAAATGTGTGTTATAAATTTATATGGATACTTGTGTGTGTGTGTGTGTTTGTGTGTGCATGTGTGCATGTGCATGTGATCACATTTAGTATAATGTCCTATGGGTGCTTTATCAATAGAGGAAGCAATCGTGATAACACTTGACAGATGGACAACTTAACCTTTTTCCTTTCACCTATAGAGGGTGGAGATGACTATTACCTCAAAGTTAGGGACTATCATCTGAAATGCAAGCCTTTCTTTAGACATTTGGGAGAAGAAATGTTATCTGATGTGCTTTAGTTACTTGCTGCTGTGGCCAAATACCCACCAAGAATCACCAAAATGAAGGAAGAGTTTGAAAGTACAGTCCATCACGGTGGGAAGGCATTAGGTGGACGTGGCTTTCAGTTGGGATTCTTCACCTTTTCACATCTCAATTAAACTTGAAACAAACAGCAGGCACAACATTCTGGACCCCAATCCCAGGGATGTTGCTGCGGGAGGTCTTTCCGCTCCTCCAGTCAATAGCCGCTGAGATACCAGCCCATTGGAGCGTGGTCTCTCTCTTTTCCCTCCTCTCTCTCTCTTACTTCCTGCTCTGCTTCAGGTGACTAGACTCCTTCCTGATTGCCCAGAGGGCTGTTGTCTGGGGCAGTGATCTGTAAGTTGTTTTTCCCCTTTAAATAAATACCACCCTATTAATCATAATTCCAAACTGGTGTGGGATTGTTTGTGACTTATGACTTCAGGATGTTACCACTCACAGAGTGGCTTTTTCCCCTTCATAAACTACTCTGAAAAAATTTTTACAGACATGAGGAGAATATGTTTCCTAGGTGATTCTAAGCCCAGTCCACTTGACAAGAAAAATTATCCTCCAAACAAGGCTATTGTGTCCCCTTTTTGGTGCACTAAACTTGTCTCTTATTGTAGATAGTGGAATTCCTGGGGTATCCAGCAAATACAGCAGCAATTCTGTATCTCATTTCACCAAGCTTGGCTTGTGTTGCTTATGCACAACTATGGACCCCCTGGCTTGTGTGCATAGGGTGCTTTGTAGAGATTATTTTTACTATGACATGCATTTTGTTGTCATCCGCACAGCTAGAGATAGTGGTTCTAATGTCTCTTTATTTTTTCAGGTTCTTGAAAGATCTATCTTGATGTTATTTATGTTTTGAGAAGAAATGAAAACTGAAATGTATGTCATAAATATTAAGGCAGTGACGGCATCTGATTTCTGTATAGGCAAAACTGTACATAGCCAAGATTCCTCAAGGAAAATTTTTCGTTAATATTTCTTTAGAGACTTGACTATGTGGAACAAAGTTTTAAGATAAGCACTGATTTAATCCAGATGACATAGCCGTTGGATATGACTTCAAGATACAGTGAGGAGACGCTACATATGCGAGCCCAAAGGCGCTTTCCCCATGCAAATTGTCTACATGGCCATAGAGGGCTATACTTCCAGAGGAATATGCTACAAGCTTTCCAATGAAATTTTCCATTTTTCAGGAGTTTCTTTTCAGAAAAAGTTGTTCGCTATCTCTCATTTTTCTTATGGGGCAGTAACTGCCCTTTTGTGTTTTTTTTTTCTTTTGATGTTCTCTTTTAAGCTTGCTTTTTGCTCTATCTTGTATAATAAAACTCTTCACTTCTGACTGATGCTTTTCTCAACATCCGTGAAAAACTAACTTTTTAGCTTGAAAGGTAACTTAAAGAATCTCAGACCTTCGTGGCCATGAGCCATATCTGATATAGTGAAAAGGAAGACACCAATTGAAATGCCATATAATTATCATTTTAATGTTTATTTATATATTAGTTATATATATTTAACATTACCTATCATACCCGATATTTCTATTTTAGCATAAAATTAATGTAAAATAATTATGTTTCATGCTTTTGAAGAAATAATATCTTTAGGATGCAATAAACTTGTTTTTGATGTCTGTTATATATAAAACAAGAAAATGCATGCAATATGACTAGAGTTTAGAGACCATACTCGTGAATGCACAAAGTAGAATCGGTGTCCTTTCCTCTTGTCTTGTCTAAACAGCAGTTTTGTAAGGAGTTAAGGCAGATGACTGGGAACTTAATGTCTTTTGGTTGTTTCTCCATATCTTCTGGAAGACCAGAAAATTCATAAAAATATTAGATTTAAAAAAAGATTTAATTTTTATTTTTTTAAATTTTGTGCATATGGGTGTGGGGGTGCAGGGGTAGGTAGGTATGTTCCTCTGAGCATAGGCACCTGGGGAGCCCAGAAGAGCTCATCAGAATCCCTGGAGCGAAATTCAGACAGTTTTAAGTCTCCCAGTGTGGGTGCTGAGAACTGAGTGCATATCTTCTGTGGGAGCAGAAAACATTCTTAACTGGTAAAGTCATCTCTCCCACCCCATGTCTTCCTGAATTTTAAAGCATTGTTTTCTTCGTTCACATTATCTGCAAAGCTCTGCCTAAGTGTGTACGAAACTACCGTACCGTTTTTCTTATTTATTTATTTATTTATTTATTTATTTATTTATTTATTTATTTAAGATTTCTGCCTCCTCCCCGCCACGCCTCCCATATCCCTCCCCCTCCCCTAATCAACTCCCCTTCCCTCATCAGCCCAAAGAGCAGTCAGGGTTCCCTGCCCTGTGGGAAGTCCAGGGACCACCCACCTCCATCCAGGTCTAGTAAGGTGAGCATCCAAACTGCCTAGGCTCCCACAAAGCCAGTACGTGCAGTAGGATCAAAAACCCAGTGTCATTGTTCTTGACTTCTCAGTAGTCCTCATTGTCCGCTATGTTCAGCAAGTCCGGTTTTATCCCATGCTTTTTCAGACTTAGTCCAGCTGGCCTTGGTGAGTTCCCGATAGACCATCCCCATTGTCTCAGTGTGTGGGTGCACCCCTCATGGTCCTGAGTTCCTTGCTCATGCTCTCTCTCCTTTTGCTCCTGATTTGGACCTTGGGATTTCAGTCCGGTGCTCCAATGTGGGACTACCCACATACTACCCAGCCACTCTTCTAGCCTCTAAACAGAGATTTTTATTTGCATCTGGTATCACACATGGAAGCACATCATGAAGATACAAAACACTGAGACTTCTCCTGGCTTTCACTCTTTGTAGACATACAGAGGGATGTGCCATAAACAGTAACAGTTTTGTAGTGGAGATAGCTTGTCACAGCAGAAGAACTTGGAATATGCTGACTAATACAAATGTTAGGATTTTTAATAGATTCTGGTGCTTCAAGAAACCTGATTTTCATGCTTTTGACATTGTAATTTTGTTGATGTCAAATATTATGTAGTCCAAATGGGAATTCTAAGAATTTTTTTAAAAATAGAATATGCTGATGGTTAGAATCATTGATGGCATAAGAGCTGGCTGAGTTGAGGACAATTGGGATCTGCATAAACATGAGTTTTAATTCTATTTTATCATTAATGCATAAAACTGGAAAAGTTGCTGTCCTCTTGGAGCCTGTTTCTGTATACACAAATAATAAATCATGTCTGAAACATTGTTTATTGGAGTCTATTACTATTGCATTGTAATCAGAATACACTAAGACTTCATTTCTCTTTCCTACCTATGGCAAAGTTGAACTTTCAGGAAAAATTTTGCGTTTCTATATGACAGTTTATCTCAAATATTTTCTATTGTAGTTCCCAGGAAATTTCATTCTTATATATATATATATTATTATTCACTATGACTTTCTCAGAAAAACAATGCTCTTTTGCAAAATGTTGATATTTGGGCATGGATGGTACAAATTTGCTTGGTGTTAGGATTAACCCAAATGGTTAATCTAATGAACCAAATGGTTCCTAAATTAATTTCATAATATCTGAGATATTAAGAGAGGTATGCCAAAACTAAATATGCCACATGTAAACAAGGTCAATTCCTGAAAGAATTCAGAAATTACTTCTAATATAGATATTACTGTTATGATTTTCTTTTTTTCTGAATTTGGCACTATAATATATTTCCTTACTGTTGTTTCACACACACAAATACATACACTCACACATACATACTTGTTTTTAAACTATTTGGTCTGTGAAAATACATATAACAGTGAATGTATTAATGAGATTCTCTGTCTATCTTCTACCTACCTACCTACCTACCTACCTATCATCTGTCTATGATTGTAGTAGCTTACAGGTTGCAGGTTGTGATCTGTGTAGTACAGCAATGGTTGCCTCATGATGGGAAGACCACAAAGCTGGTAGTTGGTCAGCCCACAAGACTAAATGTCTCAGCAGTTCCAATCTGTTGTTGTCTAACATCCGACTATGCTGGAGTTCTGAAGAAGGTCCTATCCACCAGTGAATGACAACCTCAGGAACAGGAAAAATGAACATACAAAATATTCTTCCACAACATTTTAAAAGCAATAGATTTTGGTAGCAGGTATGTTGAGTGAGGATGGTAAGAGGAAAAGTAAAGCCCTTGTAAAGAGAGTAGGTGAATTGTCAGATAATATGGATGAGTCATTCCGTGGGTTTGGAAATTAAACAGAAGCTTTCTTAGGCAATGTTGATTTATCCACTTTGCCAACCAAATTAGTTTCCTACTTATTGGTGGGCATGACAAATTAGGTGCTCATGGTTACTTGGCTCCTCTGAATTCTGCTTCTTCTGGTTAATTTTTATGGTGAAGGCCAGCTCTACGTGTCTCCATCACCAAGTGGCAACTGTTTGTGGTGCTGAGTTCCTTATATGCGACATATACTAACTAATAAAGCCTTTTTAAAGAGAATCTAAATTGCATATTTTAGAAATATTCAATAAAGGTGAGTGTTTAAAATTGTTCTTCCATAATAAATATTAATAAGAACATTTCAAAAGACAAAAAAAAACCCAAAAAACATAGTATATATAACAGGGTGTTCCCTAATTTCGGTTGTTTAATAAGTGTTCCCTATATTGTTGTTGTTCTTTGTTTTTATGATTTATTAATTTATTTTTTGTTTTAATTAAAGAAAAAGAAACTAGAAACACACTGATACATTAAAGACTTTGTTCATGAGTGACACAAATGCTAACCAATTGATTATATGTAATGAAAACCACAACTCATCATCAAAAGGTAAAGATATATTGGCAAATAACCATGCATTATAAAACATCAACTATATAGTCTTACTTTTATAGCTTACTTTACATTTTAACTGGCTTCTTGACTAACTGAGAAAACTATGTGTTCCAATCATGTTTAGATAAGTGAACAACATTAAAAGATTAAAATCAATGTTCCTTGAAGAAGCAACTTTGGAATTGCAAACCTTTTCTAGGGGCTTGTAAGGTTGACTAAGGTTGTTGGCAAAAGAGATTAGGAATCTCCAGGGACAAGAAACTCATAAAATTTCTGCTACCACACTCAAGAAAAATGATTGTTTTCAGAATTTAATAACCTCGGGCAAGAAGGTAACCACAACCAAATCACTTTGGTAAACGCTGAGACTACCTTTAAAGTTGGAAAGGAAGAAACATGGGCAAGAATAGAATTATGGTCTCTAAAACAAAAGGCATGTATTTATAGAAAAAGATTTAAAAAGAGACACAAATTGGAGAATATTGGGATATTTGAGGGAGAGAAGCAAGAAAGAAAAGAAGAGAAAGAAAGAAAGAAAGAAAGGAAGGAAGGAAGGAAGGAAGGAAGGAAGGAAGGAAGGAAGGAAGAAAGAAAGAAAGAAAGAAAGAAAGAAAGAAAGAAAGAAAGAAAGAGAATATACTATCAGCAAAAGAATAGACCAAGAAAACATATATTCAGATATTCTTAAGTATTCTGCTTGGGCCCCAATTTTTTTAATGTTTGAAATTCCTTTGCATTCAAGGTAATGGAGGAGTTATTGACCTTTTAGTTAAATTACTGTTCACAATTTTAAATGGATCTTTTGACATCTAAATTATGAATCATATCATAATATAGGGAAATTTATGGTTTTTCGAAATCATTTTTTATTTTCACATCAATTTAAAAAAGGCAAAGGGGCTGTCTTTTCTATGGGTTAGATTATTTAAGAAAATTGGTGTGATGGAAATTAACAAACTGAGAAATAGTTAGGGACTGCTCTCAGGTTCAGCCATCATGGAAACAAAAGGAAGGGAGACAATGTAGAGAGACTAGCTAGCCTGTGGTCTGCTGGATGTGCCAGGACTTCATACCCTTCGTAGCCCCCATGATTAGTTGCAGCCTTGCAGATCGATTCTTCCTGGCCCAGGGCAGTAAGCCAGGAATGCTTCTGTTTCTGTCGTCCTTAGTCCCGGGGCAGGCTCAATAGTGGGGCAGTAAGCCAGCAATGCTTCTGTACCTGACATCCGTAGTCCCGGGACAGGCTCTATAATGGGGCAGTAAGCCAGCAACGCTTCTGTACCTGTCACCCTTTAGTCTCCAGGACAGGCTCTATAATGGGGCAGTAAGCCAGGAATGCTTCTGTTTCTGTCGTCCTTAGTCCCAGGACAGGCTCTATAGTGATTTTGATGTCCTGTTGTGGAATCTGTATGATGTGAGAAAGTACTGTCATTAGAAGTAGAGCTAGGCTCCTCCACTCCCTGAGTTTCTTTCGAGCTGTACATCATTGGACTCTACATTTGACTTCACACAGTCTGTTACTTCATTAACCCACTACCAATCTGATTTGGGTGAGTATAAAACAAATTAGTGCTTGTGAAATAGGAGACAGATAGTAGGACTCAATAAATATTGGCTTCCTCCCAACATTTCAAAGAGATTAATATATGCTTTAACTTTTCATCTGAATATTTTCCCTTTATACAT
The DNA here is from genome assembly GCF_014885135.2 of Alexandromys fortis. Classification (NCBI taxonomy): domain Eukaryota; kingdom Metazoa; phylum Chordata; class Mammalia; order Rodentia; family Cricetidae; genus Alexandromys; species Alexandromys fortis. Next base: position 2,488,763 of record NW_026068100.1, read on the forward strand.
TCTGTATTTGAGTTGCTATTTGGAGAAAAAAATGACACTATAAAACTATGTTACCTTTTGTGCTTCCAATGAAAGATTTTTACATGGTTAATTTCCTGCTAAAATAGATTTTACTTCTTACAAGGAATAAATGACTAAATTATAGAAATGGCTCTTTTTCCTTCTTTGGTCCGTACTTACTAAGACTAGAGACAGAACATGACTGTTAACACCTAAACTGCTTTACCATCTTTTCCTGGCATCTTAAGATTCCTCAAAGAATTTCACTAGCTATCTGGCAGGTCTCCTGAAAGAATGGCCTCTAAGTCATTTAACCATGAGACATTGTGAGAGTGTTGTACAGTTGTTTTTTATGTGTTATCCAGTAGCAACACCTGAGAAATACTCAAAAGTATAAACTCTCAAGTTTCAGTTCAGACCTATCAGATCGGAAGCTCCAGAGATGATATTCATCACTCTATACTTTGATGTATTGCACACTCAAGTTTGAGACCCTTTAGAGTAGTGTTTTCTTCAGGTTCCAACAGGAAATTTATTACTCAGTAGCTTCAATAATTATCAACATTTTCAAAAACACTTTTGCATTACAGTGTAATTTAAATTTTCAAAAATAGCATTAACTTTTCTGAGTGCTAGTTTATGTATAGAAGTAGAAGGAACATATTTAGGAAATTAATGGATGTGAAATATGTCTCAGTTCATTGCTTATATCATTTCTGTGATTTGGAATAATTTTAGTTATTTTTTATATAGTAGAATAAATTGCATTTCTAATAGTATTTCATATGCTTGCCTGAGGTAACACACTCTCATATTGAATTATAATTCAGTAAGAAAAATGTATTATTTTTCCTAAATCAAGCACCAATGTTGCTGATGGAATAGAACTTAAAGCACAGGATTTAAATTGCATTTCAATGTTCAGTATTTTCTAATGGGTTCTGGGAAAGGCATGATTATTGCCATTAACATAAGAAATATTTAAATTTAATTTTCCTGAAATGTAGACATTTTCTGAAATTTATATATACTTTTTTGTTTTTGTATTGTTATGTCAGATATTATATATTTATGTAATGAGACTGGCTCTAACATTATAGTCATTCAGGAATATTTCTATCTAAACACATAAAACTCTTAAGTAAGAGGAAAAGAAGATAAAAACATCATTCTCCCAGGCCAGTGGCCAGGCTAGAAGCAGGGATGTACTCATTGGTTTTTATGATCAACTTAACATAAACTAGAATCACATTGGAAGAAGGAATCCCAGTTGATGCATTGCCACCATCAAATTGGCCTATGGGCTTGTCTCTGTGACCTTTTCTTTTATTGCTAACTGCCATAGGAGCTCAATCTACTCTTGTGTTTTCATCCTTTACAGATGGGCCTGGCTTGTAGAAGAAAGTTATCTAAACATGATGCTGGGAGCAAGCCAGCAAGCATTATAGCTACTTCAGTTTCTTCTTCAAGTTCCAGCCTAACTTCCTTGGATGCTAAAATGAATCTTTCCTCTGAAGATGCTATAGTCCTGGTGCTCATCACAGCAACAGAAACACAGATAGTCCAAGGGGCAGAAAGAGAATCTATGAAATAATCTGAAGCCTTATTTACAGCAATGGATTGACCATAGCCATTACCAAATAGACCCTTTATTTTACATAAAGGTGCTTAGAAATTGTAAGCCATATCCTTAAATTTTACCTTGGAGCATAGGACAAAGTATATATTTCAGGATAAAGTAAAATATGAAAACAAAGTCGCTCTTGGCATACCATTCAAAAACTTCTGTTGTCTCTTTTCCAGTCTCCCAGGAAGCTTAAAGGACTTATGTTTGTAACACACACACACACGGGAATTACCAGGATAGTTTGCTGATTCCATAAACCACCCATACCACGTGGAGAGGAGGGCTGGCAATAGGATACACTAAACTATCATTCATTCTCTGTGTTCCCTTTGCACTCTTCAGGAAGGAGCAGTGAGGAAAGGGGAGGTGGTTCCTGTCCTGCTCAGAGAGAGGAAACAGCAATGCTATCCTTTAAGCTTCAGGCTCCCCCAAAAGCCATACGAATCAGTTTGATTCCAAGTCCATGAAGCACAAACATTTGGTGACTCAGCAAAATCATTCAAGCCACCCATGCACTCCATCTCTGGAAACCTGCTGAATCCCCTTGATGTTAAAATTCTCACTCCTGGGCATTCACTGTGTTCCTGACACTGCTGAAGGTGATATCACGTGACCCCACAAAATACTGCATCATGAATAAATAGTTCAATAGCACTGCAGACATTCAGTTCTCATGCAACTTTCAAACTTAGGGCTCTTAATTGGTGGACAATCCTGCAACGGGCTCAGTGCTTGCTCTCCTCTGTAGCTGTGCAATCGTCTACACAGAGCTTTCAGAGTCACTGAGCTTACCGTACCAAGAAGATAAAACAACAAAGGCCTCCTTGTGGACTGGAGTCTTCTAACAATTTGTAGAGTCTATTAGTTGCAGTTGTCATGTTACCTGCAGCAGCGACCGACCACTGGTGCAGAAACACGAGGTGATGGTTTCATTGAGCTGTTGTTTGTCCTGCTACCGATCTATAGCTCCAGGAATGCAAGGTGCTTTTTATTTCTGTCTACTTGGGAGCTTTCCTTAGCTAAGCCTGGCTATGACCTGGCACACAACAAAGTTAAGGTATTTATTCAACTTTATGTAATTAGTCCCTCATGGCTTTTGATGTCAAGGACTAATAGTACCCAATTCTTCTGACAGAAATTATTACATTTAGGAAGAAATATAAAGGGCACTCATTTCAGAAAACTAATGTAGTAGTTTAGTTTTGCTCATTAGGTTCCATCATTGCCAACTGATTTTATTCTTTGAAATAATTTTCATAATAACTTCACTGAACTTTCAGCTGAAAATAAATGGGGAAGATTAACTAAAATTTTGCTTTAGGTTGTAGATAATTAGTGATTTTGTGTTTTCCAAATGCCACTGTCATAAGTGCAGAAATAAGAATTCCAAATTCTTTCCTTGCAAAAGGACAGTTCTGGGCTATCCACACAGGCTGTATTCAGAACAGTGAAATGTGAATGTGAGCCCAACGCAGAGTTTTGGGGTGGTGGTAGATACAGCACTCCCCTGTCATGTGCACTGCGAGTCCTACATTCTAGCTGTTTCTCAGACATGTTCCGCAGTTATTATTGAGATGAGAACTTGATAATTAGTTTGAAAAGGTCGAAGCTATTAGATGAGTAGTTTGTAGGTGGTATGTTTTCAAAATCTGAGTGCTTATGAACGCCTGATGAAAGGAAAAAAATAGTGCTCTGATTCAACAGAACCACTCATTACCTCGGGCAGCATGTTTCCAAAATATAATTGGTTACTTCCGGTCATATTCATAGCTTGGAAAGTACCAGGGAAGGCAATGTTGTTTTGCTGAGGTCTCTGGATTTGGTATCTCCTAAAAGCTGAGTGTTCTTAATTTTGAAGGGCAGAGGAATTAGCTCTCCTGAGCTCTCCTAAGTGCCTTTGGAAACACACACAGAAATTCAGGATCCATTTTGTGTTTCGAGTCCATGAAAGTATGAACATTTAAATTTCAACCTGCAGATACATTGGTGATGTCTGGGGCTTCTGTCCCACCCAGTACCACAGCAGTTCAGTCCCAAAGAAACACACAGAGGTCTACATTAATTATAAACTGATTGGTCTAGTAGCTCAGGCTTCTTATTAACTCATAACTTATATTAGCCCATAATACTTGTCTGTGTTAGCCACTTGGCTTGATACCTTTTTCAGCGAGGCTGTCACATCTTGCTTGCTCTGTGTCTGGGTGACAACTGCAGACTGACCATTTTTTCTTCCCAGAATTTCCTGTTCTCATTGCTCCACCTCTATTTCCTGCCTGGTCACCCTGCCTATATTTCCTGCCTGGCTTCTGGCCAATCAACATTTTATTAAACAAGTACATGAAACAAATCTTTACAGGGTAAAATCATTGTCTCACAGCACATCAGGTAGGGAAACAAACACCACTGTCTGGAGTTAACAAGAGACAACATGACTCCATATATGTATTATTTATTTATTTATTTATTAAAGATTTCTGTCTCTTTCCCGCCACCGCCTCCCGTTTCCCTCCCCCTCTCCCAATCAATTCCCCCTCCCTTGTCAGCCCAAAGAACAATCAGGGTTCCCTGCCCTGTGGGAAGTCCAAGGACCACCCACCTCCATCCTGGTCTAGTAAGGTGAGCATCCAAACTGCCTAGGCTCCCACAAAGCCAGTACGTGCAGTAGGATCAAAAACCCATTGCCATTGTTCTTGAGTTCTCAGTAGTCCTCCTTGTCCGCTATGTTCAGCGAGTCAGGTTTTATCCAAGGCTTTTTCAGATCCAGGCCAGCTGGCCTTGGTGAGTTCCAGATAGAACATCCCATTGTCTCAGTGTGTGGGTGTACCCCTCGCCGTCCTGAGTTTCTTGCTCGTGCTCTCTCTCCTTCTGCTCCTGATTTGGACCTTGATATTTCTGTCCGGTGCTCCAATGTGGGTCTCTGTCTCAGTCTGCTTTCATCTCCCGATAAAGGTTAATATTCAGAAGGATGCCTATATGTTTTTCTTTGGGTTCTCCTTCTTATTTAGCTTCTCTAGGATCACGAATTATAGGCTCAATGTCCTTTATTTATGGCTGGAAACCAAATATGAGTGAGTACATCCCATGTTCCTCTTTTTGGGTCTGGCTTACCTCACTCAGGATAGTGTTTTCTATTTCCATCCATTTG
>NW_026068100.1:2495736-2512539 GCF_014885135.2 Alexandromys fortis
ATATATTCCAAAATTGGGTTTGTGGTCAGGTAGCTATTCCTGTAAGTTTTGGCTCTTGACAGCAGCTTGCCTTTCACCTGCCAGCATATTTTCCAGATTTTTTTTTTTTGTGGCAAGCAAGAACAAAACAAGATAAAGCAGAACAGAATTTCCCTGGGCGTTTATGGGGGTGTGTCTCTCGTCTCTGTCTTGTCATATTTACCACCCTTCCTTTATTTAGTTCTAGTCTCCATTGTTCCTCCAAGCATCCTAACCACAACGCACCATGACTCTGTCATCACTGAGCAGTGTGGTCCACGCTCAGCTCTCCTGCTGGACATCCCAGGGCAATGGCAGATGAGCAGGGCTCTTCTCTGCTTTCCCTCTTACTTTAAAGGATGCTTCTTATCAGTCTGCCTTTGGCTCTTCTCCTTGTCCTGATCCATACTGGTAGAGAGTTACAGAGCTTAGGCCTCAGTTACCTTTTTCTGTGTGCACTCTCACAGTTATATCACTCTCTACCAATATTTTAGACATTGGTCATATGCTTAACTCCCCACTTTATTTCTCTAGTCTTGACCTTTCTTCCTGGGCATAATATATAGACAGAATGCACCTTCGTTTCCCGGATGTTCAGACCCAAATAATCACACAAAACTATATTAATTACCACATTGTTTTGCCAAGGGCTTAGGCATCTTTCTAGTTAGTTCATATCTTAAATCGACACATTTCTATTAATCTATTTGTTACCATGAGACTGTGGCTTACAGGTAAGGTTCTGGCATCTGTCTCCTTCTGCTGCTACATGGTGCTCTTACTCTGCCTTCTTTCTTCCTGCATTCAGCTTACTTTTCTCTGCCTACCTCTATTCTGCTCTACCATAGACCAAATCAGCTTCTTTATTAGCAAATGGTAACAAAACATATTCACAGCATGCAGAGGAAATCCCACATCAATAATATCTTTGATTATCAGTTTACTTGATACCTATTCACCTACGAGTATCTAATGGACTCTTGAAATCTAACTCATATAAACATTATTTTAGATTTTCTGTCTGTCTTCCTTAGATTTACCTTTTGTTGAAAGTTTCCCAGTCCTTAAAATAACACTATGCATGAGCAAAGATCTGTTTGTTGTCACTTAAGTAAGGACAGAGATATGCAATGTGGTTTCACCCTCATGCATATTTTTATATTCTAATTAATAACTCTCCAGCTATGTTTATGCCATGTTCTTAACTAATGGCTTATTTGGATAAAATAACCACTTTTCAGCATTCAACAAAGCTCAAATCCTGTACTGTATACGTTAATTGACAACACACCATGGACCTCATTCCTCTTGACCACTATTTTGCTCTATTTTAGCCTGTTTTCTGCTTAAAATGTGACCAAGTGATATACTGTAGCCCACAAAAATAAGAGACAAGTCATTTAAATAAAAACAAAACATGTCAAGAAGTTATATACAACTCTACAAAATTCTGAACAACCTTATTGTGTTTTCATTTGTTCTCTCTTCTATTTTATTTATTTTCTTCTACCTTCAACAAGAACCTTTCCTGATTTATTTATCTATATGACCCTCCAACTCATTATAGACTTCAGCGTCAGAACAAGGGGACTATTAGTTTTTTTTGAGCTCTAGAGGTTATTTCAGAACAAATCAATTTGTTATTGTATTTAACAAGGCATACATTTATTTTACAACCAAGTTGTTACATACAGGATGACTCCAGAACTGCTAATCCTCAAGTGAGAAAAGCAGACTGCTCATGAGTTTCCGTTTGTTTTCTGTGGATGTATTTTATGTCTTGTTTTGTCTGCTTGTCTCTCTCTGGCATTAGCTTTTAGAATGCTAAGTAGTTTTTAGGTTCCTTCAGCTCCTGCGTTGAAGTAAAAACAAACTCTTACATAGTAAGAAACAAAAACTGAAATGCTGGAAAACATGTCGAAAAAATGCATATCACCCTAGGGGTGTAGATTTTAATCTTTTGAGAGACAGCAAGGGAATTAGTACATGAGAAAATTTCCCTATGTCTTTCATTCAGATGTTTACTCTGTGAAATTCAATAAATAATTATGTTTCACAATGGAAACCCTGATGTAGACTGGGATACTAGGGTCTGAATCACTTCTGATTTATCATAGTATACTAACTAAGTAATGGGCTAAATTTCCCTTAGCCACTGTTTAATAGAGTATATCTTGTTGAATTAAAAGATTCCAGGATGGAAAAATTGCAGCTGCTCTTTTGGGAAGGCTCATTCTTAAGGACAGGATTCACAGAAAATAATTGAAATTGATTGTATTTCATAGAGACTTTTACTCACATTTTCCACCTGGGACCTATGTACCATCAGGGGTTGCTTAATTCTTAGAAAGATTTTATGTTGTGATTTTTGATGTTGTTCAGAAATAATAATAGAATTCTATTTTAGAAAACCAGGCTGAGTCTGCTATACCTGACAATCACAATAAATTTGCAAAGATGACTGTGTTGACTTTTTAATGATCTGATAAGCTCTTTATTGGTCTTTATTGCCCATGGTCAGAGTGGTAGCAGTGGCCCATAGAATGTTGACTATTAGGCAACATTCCATTAGAATATGGAATATTAGGATGAAATGCTTTCCTTATTATAAATGTGAGACTTCTAAAGTGATATTATGTAATTGAAAATTGTATTATAATTGACTTTAGTTTAAATAGTGTTAAAAATGAGGCTCGTATGATACCACAAAAATAGTAGTATAGCAGAGTAATGTATTCACTAAATACCCCAGGATTATAATGCAGTCCTATTCCATCACTCTGAGCAGCAATGGTGGAGTTCCACAAGATGCTCCAGGAGGTGATGTACTGGCCTATGGTATATACATTCACAGTTAATTCATAAAAGGCTAACAATAATGTTTTAACAATCTCTTCTTTAAGCACATTATGTGAATTGATACATTACTGTTTAGAAACAGTTCTAACCTAGGAATATTTTGCAGGTCTGAAAGGAAGGAGTGTCTTGGCAGACATTGCTATGGGTATAAATGTTTCAAATTCAGACACTACTTTAACTTTTTTTCAATGACTCCAATCTTGTCATATGAACCCTAAGAGGCAAAGAACATTTTTTTTGACCAAGACAGAAATATATACCAGTCAAAATGAGGGGGATTAAAGTGTAAGCAAACTCAGTATATTGCTGTAGGAAATGAACACATGGAGGTTTGAGAAGAAATGAAGGCAGTCTGAGAGACCTATTCCTGCATGGTAGTCAACAAGAATGTGGGAATCTCGGATCTAGAACTGCAAAGAAAATATCTGAAGACTTAAATGAGCTTTGATGGAGGCCTGTGCCTCCAGCCCAGAGAACATTCATTGTCTGTGAAACTCTAGTTTGGTCTCATGAGACACTCAACCGTCGGCCTAGCCGAGCCATATTGGTTCTGGAATTCTGAGCCAGGAGATTGAGATATAAATGGATGGTTTTGTTGCTGTTTGTTTTTCCTTCACGTGCTAAATTTGTGATTGTCTGTTATGGCAGCAATGAAAAACTAATGCAAATTTTTATAGCAACTTGCAAATTGCTGTAATTATTTGCCCTTATTTATACACAAGGAAACTGATACACACAGAAACTAATGAACACACTCAAAGATGCCAGTTTCCAGAGGTGCAGTTCTGTGGCACTGGACAGAGATGGACATCAGAACCGGAAGTCTGCTCCATAGTCCTCAGAAATATATTCTTATTGCTGACTAAATATATGGTATCCTTTCATATGACCTCCAACAGTTCATTACCACTAACACATGTACCTGTCAATTAATTTACTGATACATTTTAATAATTTTTTTCAAATAATAATCTCAAATTAACCATGCTTGATTTAAGATAATGAATAATCAGTATGATCCATGAAATGACTTAGTGGTTAAAGAATGGGAACTCCTTATTGAAGTAAAGCACAATAACTTCAGGATAATGACAGAAACCAAAAAATGAAATCGGTATAAAAAATATTCAAACAACAAAACAAATTCTTGTCATACGAATTGCTGCAAGAGGCACACTGTCAAGTTTCTTTCCCAGCATCCTATTCTGGATGAGAGGACACAATGCAAATGTTCACATCTACTGAAAGTCCTTGACTATCTGGAAATTAGCACAAAACATAATAAACTCTTTTCAAAACTAGGAGCACCTGCCCTTCTAGAAGAGGGGAGTTGGTTTTTTTAAAGGGTGTAGCTCTCGTTAGGTCCACCATTCTCTGGTGGATGACCCCACACCGAAGAGTAGATAGGTAGAACAAATTGGAGTCAATGCATCATTAAAAAGAAAAGAGGATTGAAGTTGAGCTTGGTGGTGTAGGAAGCTAGGGGTGGAACTTGAGAGAGTTAGGGGGAGAAGTAGTGGGTGACTCTAACCAAAATACATTGTACAGAATTTTCTAAGATTTTATTTAAAAAAAAAACATTTTGAAAATGGCATCTGATCAGTTTCAGCTCAATCTTCTGACACTGTGTCTGAAATGTGTGGGGTCTTCAAAAACAGTGCCTTGTCTTAGGCAATGAAGGGTCATATCAACATCTGGGTTGTTTTGTTTGTTTGTTTCTTTTGGAGTCTGTTGAACTCCCTGGCCATCAACTTTAAAGGAAGTTCCTCATAATTGGTACTGAGGTTTTGTTAAGCAGCCTATGACTCTTGGAGAGAATATCATCATCTCAGTTGCCATAACTTGTGTGTGCGTGCGTGTGTGTGTGTGTGTGTGTGTGTGTGTACACGTGCGCGCGCACGCATGCATTTATATTTATTTGTGTAATTTTAGGTAAATATAAAGCAGTATTTTTTTTCAAATGTCCTTAGGATTATTTATCCTTCCTTTGTGCCTCTTGTTTGTAATGTCCTCCCTACTTAATCCCCAGTTAAAGCCCCGCATCTCCCCATTTCTTCTTTCATATAGCTCGTATCTTGCTATCCCCCTCTTGAGAGTACCCCCATGGTTCCTTTTTCATGGCCTGGTTCCTGCTGTTGTCGAGAAGTCTGCTACAAGATAGTGTCTTCTACATATGATACGAAAACTATGTCCATGAAATCTCAAAGATATGGCTGCCTAGACAAGACCCGAAAATGATATCAGTTGACTCCCAACATGGATGGACACAATTTCAAGGGACTCTATCCCTAGATGATGAGCTACAGGAAATTAATGATTGTTGAGGGAGCGAAAATTAGTCTTTAGCAGAATCGTACACCCAATTGGCAATCGAGTACTAAGTGGTAAGCCTAAAACTATATACATACAAGCGATATTAAATGTATTCAGCAGGTTGTAGCTATATGTTTATTCATATGTACATATCTTTGTATATGTACATATGATTACTCAAAAGGAAGCTGTGAATTTTAGAGGAAGTGTGGGGTATGAATATGGTCAAATGGAGGAGAGGGACAGGACAAATGGGGCAATTAGTTATATTTTAAATAAAAGTAACATAGAACTTTAAAAATGCATCTAAGAATTATGAGCAAGTAAAAGCATTATGAAAACAGACCTGACCACAGTGAACACAATGCAGCAGAGACTCCTAAAAATGTGTCCTTGAAAAACTAGAGACTGTAGAGACCATGTACCATAAAGGCCATCAAAAATGTGGCTGTTAGAACATTACAAAGACAAATTAAACTAGGTTAAAAATTAATATTAAACATTACAAAATGAAATAAATATTAATAATACCAAATGAATAATGAGTGTCAATCTCTTATTTCATTAATAAATCAAATTATTGAAAATACAGAGAAAGAATTATTGCCTCACACCCTTCAAGTTAAGAGCATTGCTATTTTAGATTGTGCTAATTATATTTTATTCATAGAAATGTGGAAAACACTTTTCATATAAAAGTTATAGTTATTACAAATTTTGTGGGTTATACTTTTTGACAGACACAGGGATCAATTTAGAAGCACACATAAACTTTGAAAACATTTTTGTTTTAGTTTGATGGTAAATAATCTTGCTGTTTTAAATGTAATTTTAAATTTCTCTTAATGCTACATGTCCAATCTAACAGAAAGGGAAGATGATGTATTTTTCTTTCTTTCTTTTTTTTTTTTTTTTTGTTTTTTTGTTTTTTGTTTTTCGAGACAGGGTTTCTCTGTGGCTTTGGAGCCTGTCCTGGAACTAGCTCTTGTAGACCAGGCTGGCCTCGAACTCACAGAGATCCTCCTGTCTCTGCCTCCCGAGTGCTGGGATTAAAGGTGTGCACCGCCCGGCTAAGATGATGTATTTTTGATATGAACTATGAAGAATATTGAATTATTGTTCCAAATGACATCATCTCATCATTCATAGATCAGCCTTGGAGGTAATATACTCAGAGGCTATTAGCAGATAATATTGTTAACCTCACCTAACCTACTCTTGTACATTTTTAAAAAAATCAGTCAACAGTTATTATTAGCAGCTTTATTATATTCAGAAAGTTTTAGGTAGTTTGCAGATATGTTGTTAAATTAAAAAAAATTCCAGTAAAATACATTTTTGTTAATACATATAACACATTGTATATTTCAGCTATATTATCATCCATCTAATTTCAAAATTTTAGCAATAACAAACTAGTTGATGAAATAAAATTTCTTTTGATGGTTTTAAAAGTGTGTTTTAATTATACTAACAAATGTTGAGTCAACTATAAATTATTAGTTTTAATAGAGTGAGAAATCTTGTCATTTTGTTCTGTTTTGATTTCTATTGCCTTCTTTTAAAACTCAAGAATCTTCTGCATCAGTTTCCTAAATCCTGGGATTACAAGTATGCATCATTATAAGAGACAGCTCAGCTAAGGAGAAAGAACAACTCTGTTAACTTGTATATGTCCGTTGGTTCTCTTGTTGTTGTTAAATTATAATAGGATGGAAACTTGTAAGTGATACCACTTTAATTTTTACGTGTTATTTAATGTTGATACCAGGTTGGTAAAAAAAAAACAAAGTAATATATTGTACATTGGTAAAACTGTTTAGAAAATATGGAGGACAAAATGTAGTTCTATATGTTCTATATACTCCCTCTCCCATCCTTTCAAGGAGTCCATCATACTCATGGAAATTTTAAACTTACTGGTCTTTGGGTATATAATTTAAATATTTTGTTTCTTTTGTCTATACTTTATAACAGGCTCTGTATGTGGTGAATCTAAGAAGGAACTGCCTTCTGACGATGGTGTCAGGTGATATGACATAGATAACGCAGACTTGCTTGGACATCTTTAAGCAAGGAGCTAGCAAACACCTCTTGCCCTAAGAAGCAACAATACTCCAGTCCATTTATTATAAATAGGCTTGCATGTTTATAAGTCTCCAAATTATAAAGTTGTACACACATATCAAACAACTGTATGGTTATATAGCTGTGAATTTTCTAATCATCTGCCTACATTAGGCATTTTTGTAGAGTAGTGTTGCTTTTCTACGAAGACTTGGATTTATACTAGAAATCACAGGCCTTTAGGTTTCTTTCTGCCAGTCCTTTAACTTCTGGTACCACAGGAAAACATCATGTAATAATGTCAGATTCTTTTTTGAAGAAAAATACCATTAGTCACATATTAAAGCACATGTTTGCATCAAACCTTCTGCACATGGAAAGACAGCTGACGGACAAAGTGATGAAATGGGGCTACTGACAATTCTATTCTTTGGAAGCCAAGTGGACCTCAGTGTTTGGAGTGGGCTATTCAGACAGCCATGACTATGAGCTGCTGTCCGTTCAGACAGAAGGCAGACTGGTATCTACTTTGTTTTCTTCTTTTTAACAAGCTTTAGTGTCTTGCATAATTGTATAAAATAAACTGTCAATATATGAAGGAACAATTACAAGTGAAATAGAATGGTTTATGAACAATGAAACTTCCTGAATTATAAGTAAAGCTTATGATTATGAAGGAAAGAAAATCATCTTACTGAAACTACTTTATTCAAATATGTTGGAACTTTATGGTTTTTTTCAAAATAATTATCACTTTAAAGTGTTCAAAATTTACCTTAGAAATAAAAATACACATTGTACATAGCAACATATTTTGATTTCTACAAAATTTGTACGTGAAATAATGTGCTCAATTAACTTCTTTGTTCCACTTGAGTCATCCAAATCATGTTAGTGAAAATTAAGATATTCTGAAATGCAAATTTATTCAGGCAAATAATGAGTGCATTCTGCTGTCCTTCATATCAAATGATGATATATTGAATGGCAAATATTGTTTTCTCCTGAAAAATTATTTTTCTACAATAACAACCTTTAAAGTTTTTTGTCTTGCTTTAAGTATCACAATTCCCCTTTCAGTTTTTAAATGATAGTCCTTTTTAATCTTTTTCTCTATTGTCAAGAATGATAAAGTCTCCCTGAATTCCTAGGAGCCTTTTAATAAGCCCTCCCCAGCTATAGAGAAGTTTGTTCATGTAATGCACTGAGACAATCTTAAACTTTTAGACAGTTATTCCTTAAAAGTATATTAATAGAGACTAGAAGTTTTAATTCTTCACAACTGAACCTTAGAGCACAGGTCATTTTGAAATAGCAGTGATTTATTTCCTTCCCTTTGTTATTTACAAAATTTTTGTGATGTTTTAACACATCATGAGATGAGCTAGTAATTATAGAAATCCTTGATGTGACTGTAGTGTCTCTTGGGCATAGGCAGTTCCTGAAGAACTTCGAAGAGTGGGGCTATTCAGTGTTAGCATATTAGAGCAAAAGAGCAGACAAGAGCCCCTGTGTGTCTGCTCATGCCATTAATAGATTTGGTGGCCTCCTAAAATAACCTTAGGAATATAAAAGGAATAAAAATTGAAGACTGGATCATTTCTTAAGATGTTTGGTTAACTTGAATTTATGACCACTCTTTTTACATTCCTTATATCAATTCTCAATAACTATAGGCCATAAAGGTAACCTGATCATGTTCAATGGTGAATATGAAGAACAATGACAAAATATGAGAAGCCAACTGCAGAACTACTTAATATGACTCATCATTCACTTCATAATCTGTCTTCATAATTTGGGGCATTAAAATGGGATCAAATCTATATTTAGATGAGATATACATACATGCACTCACATGATAACATGTGCTGTTTCATTACAGGCATACATTTTATAATGTTAAGTCAGAGTAACCATATCTTCATTTGCCATTTCATTATGGTGAAACCATTCAACAGTGTTTTTTTTTCCTAGCTTTCTGAAATACAAACTACATCATTACTGTTTACAGACTCCCCCAGACTCTACTAACTCCATACTATTATATTCCCAATTTCTATGCATTTAGGAATTTTAATGAATTAAAATAATATATTTTAGTAACACAATGGTAGAAATGATCTATATAATCTACAGAATTCAAACACTTCAAACATTTTTATAGTATAGTCAGAGACTTTAAAAAGCTAATGTTGTTATTTGTAGTATTTATGTTATTCTTCTAGAAATATGTGTGTGTGTGTGTGTGTGCATATATACAGCAACAGTTAGAGAGAAGAGGCTATGAATTTGAGAGGAATCCATAGGACTGGTCGAGAAGCCCATGATGACAAAAGGGAGGGAGGTTAATAATACAATTTCAAAGAAAAACATTATAAATAAAAATATTTGAAAACAAAAAAGTCATAGACATTTTGTGGGAAATGTCTTGCTTTTTAATTTCCTAAAATAATGTTGTTAAAACTAGGAAGATATTTTACTTCTTAATCAAGATAATTTCCTGATTATCAAATTTTGAATATCAAGATTTTATTTTGTAGTTTTTTGGCTTAAAAATAAACTTTAATGAATTCGAATGTTTTAAAATATTCTAGAGAAGATGAATATGGTGTCAATAATGAAGAAAAATGATTCATTATTGAAAATACAAACAATACATTTTTTTACAGCTGTTGTACCAGCTTTCTTAATCCCACAGGACGAATCCTTGATGGCATAAATAAACCGACATGCATTTATGTTTAAATCTTAATAGTTTTTATATGTTCAGGAAAACTTTCATTGAAGAAATATGTATTTGATTATGTCACCATCTTGCTTAAGACTCTGGATGATAAATGGCTACAACCTGTTATAGTTTGAGCACCCAGTGAGCAGGTCTGGACACTTGTGCTATCATTCAGGAGGATCTCCAAGCAGTGGTTCTCAACTTTCCAAATGAGGTGACCCTTTAATACAGCCCCTCATGTTGTGGTGAACCCCTAACCACAGAATTATTCTGTTGCTACATCGAAACTGTAATTTTGCTACTGTTGTTATGAACTGTATTGTAAATATCTGATACAGTGGATATCTGATATGCAATCCCTAAGGAGTTGTGGCCCCCAGCTTGAGGACCACTGTTTAAGAAAAAGCGTTGAGAGTGAAAAAAGAGAAAGAGTTAAAGGAGTGAGGGAAAGAAAGAGCAAACTAGGAAAATTAAGCAAAGAAGTGAAGTTGAGGGCAGGATCATGGCCACAGAAAACTCTCTAGGGGGTTCTAAGGCTAAGCCAGTTTTCTGATCTGCCCTGAGTATGGTCAAGGATGCAGGGCTCTCGTATTCATGTCATTGAGTGTGTGTCTCCGTGGGAAGCAGGCATGACTTCGAACATGGCTCTCTCCAGTATTAGAGAGGCAATGAAAAAGCAAACAAAACAAACAGGAGGGGACTAACAAGGGTTAAACACTCAGGGTTTACTACTTGTCACACTCAAATATGCAAAAGCTCAGGGTATACACTACATGTTAAAGGAGGATCTAGGTATTGCATTATATATATAATATCACCAACAAGATAAAAGACAGAGGTGGTAATATAAAACTAATCTCAGAACTCAAGAAACCGAAGTTGGTGGATCAAGAGTTGGATCAAAGCATTGGCCATGTAGACAATTTAGATAATTTTGGGCTAATCTGACCTACGTAGTGAGACTATCATAAAATCTAATTGGACAAAATGTAAACTCACAGTCTCAACCAGATCCAATCTTGGTTTCAGCTTTATTCTATGCTATTATCCTAACCATCCCCAAGGCACTAACTTGCATGACTTTGTCTATTTAATGTTTCTCCCTGCTCTTCCTTCAAGGTTGTTCTCTCATATTGTTATTATCTATTTATTGATGATATCTACTGATAGCAAATAATTAATATAGAACCAGATAAATAACAAGGATCTTACAAACACAAGTGAGGAAATGAAAAAAAAAATGGACAATCATTCACAAAACAAAAAAGATGCAGGTTCCGTTTACTGACACCCCCCCCCCCGGTGGAAATCAGTTTTTCTACTAACTATTTCCAGTTTATTGAGTGCAAAAATCTGAAAAAGCATATTTATACTAGTCCTGGTGTGTCTCAGAAGCAGATTATATCTGTGGAAAGTACAAATATATGACATATTCCTTGTCTTGAATGCTTTTATGCTGCAGTTGAAGAAACGGGGAACTAGAAAAATAGTTAACTAGTTGGACAATATAAAATAATATCTAATTCTAAAATACATGAGAAATGCACCTGTTTTAATGGGATTGTGTCAAAGAAATATCTGTTTATTGATTCAGAATTTAGGTCTCTTCCAATAGAACAATAGTTGACATATAGCATATATGTCAGGCTCAACCTGTCTTTTTGGTCTATTTAACCCTTATTATCAAATCTTAAATATGCCTAAGTTCTAACATTGATAAATAATGTAGTTCCATTTATGGTGTCTTATTTATGTAACAAAATTGAATAATATGTTTTTACATTCAAGAAACATTTCTAGTGAAGTGATATCTTTGATGTGTCAGGTGTTGGAGTATAGAATTGTATCCAACACAGACAAACTCTCACAATACACAGTCTTCAAAAAAGCAGAATTTGGGTGATTACATCAATGAGAGACAAGTGCTATGAAGGAAGGAAGAGAGAAAGAAAAAACAGAGAGAACATTAAAATGAAAACAGAAGCAGAAGAACAGCCCTAAGAGGTTCTGTGAGCAATGCTACTGCAGCCATGACTCTCTCTCTCTCTCTCTCTCTCTCTCTCTCTCTCTCTCTCTCTCTCTCTCTCTCTCTCTCTTGCTCGCTCTTTGTTCTTTGATTCTGCTCAGGGAACTTTTAACATTACTCATCTTTAATTACCTTAATTTCATGCTTAACCCAGGCACAATGAGATCTGTGTGTAATTTCAGATGAGAGGAAGTAAAATTCCCCTCAGCTAAGTTAAACTTTAAAATTCAAAGAGAGATAACAATGTATTGAATCACAAACAATATGAACTTTTTGTATTTCAAGGTAATTTCGTGACTTTTTTGGTACTAAAGAGCTTAAAACTTGTTTTGAAAACAAAATAAAGGACAAAAATACCTGAGAATGACAGAGAGGGAAATAGTGAGAGAGAATTCAAAGAACGTTTTTCTTTAGCAAGAGAGCTTCTCAGGGGGTGATAATATTTTTCTTTAATTTCTTGTTTCCCAATGATCAAAAAAAAGAGAACAAGCATTATTTTATAATTAAAAACAAAAGTAATTCACACCAATTATGGAAGCTAAGTGGAGGGGGGAGTGCCATTAAATGGCTGAAGTTTGATAAAAGTTATCTACGGAGAAAAAGGAGGTACGGACAAGCAGAGGTGTGTTTAAATTAATCGTGCTTGTCTAGACCTTTCCCTTGCTTTTCTCTCTCTGATCTGAAGCTGATGAGGCCAATGACTCACATCAAGAAAAGCCTTTGATAAATTTCATTTCGCCAAACTAATTTCCTGAGTTTGAAAAGGAAAGTAATGAGAAAATGGTAATATGCAAAAAGTTACCAACCCTTGTGCATTATGGATGATAATATTTAGCTATTTCTATGAGAAGCAAATACTGAGTTCACATTTTGCATTTTTAATACCCATCCTATATTTGTTGAGCAAAGCCAGGGTAAATATATATATCTCCCTAATGAGGATGCTAACACAGAGAGGCCTTTTTACTGTGAAAAGTCCCATTTTGAAGAACACTGAAAATGAAGTTGAAGTCACAGCCATTTTATTTTTAGAAAACCATAGCAGAGATTGTCTTTTTTTACTGAAATGTGAGTCAGTTAGGACTATGAACTTGATGGATGACACAAAGATTGAAATAATGGCCAGACTTCATTTAACAGATGTCAGCACGAGACTAACTTTTTTTTAATGGGAGACAATGTTGGGCTCAAAAATATTCTTTTTGGAGGGTTCTTCATGAAGAAATCCTAGCTGGAACATGCTTGCAATGCACCATTTTCTCTAGGCATTTGACAGTGATTTTTAACCAAGCACTTTTTAAGCTACACAGCCAAAACCTTTAAAATTCTCAAAACTCTATATTTATTGTCTTTCAATATTTATTTGATATCAATATTTTTCAAAAAAAAAAGACAGTCTCCATTGAAACCAAAAATAAGGCTGTAGGCTACAAAGTGTGGGAGCAATGTCCGTAGGGAGCAATTGAGAAGGTAAATGTCAATTTATAAATTGAAAAAGTTAGGAGACGAACTTGGTTGTTGTAGGCCAAGCGACGCTGCTGTCAGGCTGCAAAGATGAAGGGTAAAGGGTGCTACAGAAGCACAGAAGTGCTGAATCATTCTTACTTAAGGTGAGATCTCTAGTTTGTGCAGAACTAATAGGTTTTGAAGATGTGATGAGAGGCTTGTGTTTGCTAAAACCACCTGTCACAAAGCATCTAGGCATGGCCCTCACCAACAGTATCAGATTTAAAAACTGACATGTGTCAGGTAAAAAGAAGGGTCAAGTAAGTATCAAGTGGAAAAATCTATAAGAGGATTCAAATGGAGTTGAAGATGTTGGAAAATATCTAAACTGATGCATAAAAATCAAATTCTGGACCTTCTTCCATTTCATTCAACCAAGAAAAGCAAATGCCTTGTGGTGGGATAGTCTGACATGTCCACGGAAAAGACAAAATGTGTCAAACCAGGGCTATGGGTTTCCATCACCTGAAATATTTTAAGCTGTGGGATCTTCTGGTAGATGTGGCAATGATGGAGAGAGTAAAAAGAGACACTGTCTACAATGTTGGAATCATTAATGAAGAACAAGCTACTGCCTTGTGAAAACTGCATTCTACAGAAGAAGGAAAATATCAAAAAGACAAGTATAGCTTATGCCTTTCTGAAGTCTACCTTATAGAAAATGAATTATAAATACTTGGAATATGAAATGCTACATGGTACAAAATAATAGCTCTCAGAGGTAAGTGTGCTTCCTTAAATAAATATGAAATCCTACTGTCTTAGAGCAGAGAAGGCTCAGTCTTTGTGGCAACTATTGCTGGGATGTTGTTTAGTTGACACACAAAGATTGATCTCTCTCAACTGCAGTTCATTAGACTCAAGCCTTGATATCTTCTGTAGGTAGCTTCCACACTCTGAGATTTTTTTTACTGTTTTTTATGTGGAAAAAAAAACACAGCAGCTATAAACTTTAGTTACCGTGGTAGCAAATATTCTTTGTATGATCTACAATACAATCCAGTACAAATAGTTGAATGCAAAATATTTATTTCCATCTAAAAGAAAACCCTGTGAGTTGTTTCAACATTAAACAAAATTAGATGCATCTGGAGAGGAATTTATTTTCTACAGTGAGCATCACACTTTACTGCAGAGATGTGTCAAGCAGAATACAAATCATGGGAAGCCAGGATGACCAGGAATGCTTTCGGGTTTCCTGATAAAGCTGAAATATGGAGAGAAATGAGAAAACGCCTCAACCATTAACTGCTCTAAACTATAGGTAGGGATGATTAGAGCCCAATCATCCAAGACCCATTCCAGTATTATAATTTAATTTAATAAAGCTTCCTCTTTAACCAGTGAAGTTGTCTAGATCTGGGTCCTTATTCAAGGGTTAAGTTGGACCAGAATTACTCAGTAAAATCCAACCAATCAAAATAGTAATTATAATAGTAATAATAATATACAAAAGACAGTGTTTTCTGACTTAGTTCACCGCATGTGCAAGGACTTGCCACTCTGGTGCTTCCTCTAGCACCATATCAGCATTTTAGCAAGTACAGTGCCAAAATATTACCTTTATTTTTGTCTTTTGAAAATGGCATCCTTTAGAGAACATTTTTATTATTTTTCTCATTGCTGCTGAATTCTGCTGCTCCTTGGAACTGGCCAACTGATGACAGAAAGTAAGAGCACCGAGAGCTTCAAGACACTGAACTATCAAAAGAGGTAAAGGTGATGGTTTTGTTGGCATAAACATTATCTCATGAGCCAGGCGCATAAAGCATGATCTAAATGACCATTGTTTCACCTACAAAACAAAGAGTTTCAGTAGTTTGGTCTCTAGCTCCCAACATGGATTGTTGTTGAAGGGGTAAAAAATTTACACTGAGAGTATTCAGTACAAATTTAGGAAATGGTCTTGTTGTTTTTAAACTTTGCTTGAATAATAGAATATCAATCAAAATAGAAATTAATCACTTTAGATAGATTCATTTTAAAATTTATTTTGTGCAAAGAACATCAGGAAATTAATAATGTATTATATTCTTGTTTCTGTACATCATCCATGCCTGAAGTGAGCATAGTCATTGAGGATATGCCGTCCAAATCAGACATTAATATTTATGTGGTAGTAGCTACCAGAAGAGCTGAGTGCCCTGGAGAAATGATTCACTTGCTCAGATCAGCCTTGCATCTCGGCTCCTCATCAGTGAAGAAAAGCCCCAGAATAACTCATTTGTTGATCACTAAAACTTTCTTACAGTTTCTCTCTTTCTTTATTTGTAGGCTTCCCATGTCCTGCCAAGCTTCCCATCATCTGACTTTCAATCCACACAGGTGTTAATGGATGTATTTTTTTATTATTTATTTAAAGCAGCTGAAAATGTTACCGTCAACAAGATACACACTTAATATCCATGAAGAGGTGAATGTTTTTACAAAATGTGCTGTGATGGCAGGCTGTTAAACCTATGTTGGCAGAACAATGATGTTTGCTTTTGAGAGAAGTAAAGAAACTTGATTAGCAAAAGAAAGTAAATGAGTTTTAGGATATCACGAGGGCCAACCACAGAAGTAATTATTTGAGTGAGGAGACTAAATGACGTCTGCTTTTAACAATCTATATTTCATGCTTTGGAGTTCCCCAGACAGTGACTATGCCTATAAAATAAGCTACTTATTTGAGAGTACGGAGTGCATCTTTTATTTTCAGTTTTTCTATTGCTTTTACATTTTTAATTATTTATGTACAGTTAACATATTCAAAATCCTCTCTTGTACATATCTTGAGACATTTGATGCTTTACTGTTATTTCTGTTCACCTCGATGTGCCATACAACAACAGAACTCATTTCTCATTTGTAAGGATAGCAGTGTGCCTCTTGACTAAATTACCCACTGTCCTTTATCTCTGGCAATTACTGTTGTACTGTTAATATCTATAAAAATTTCCTGAGAAACCGAAACACTGATTTCCAAAGTGGTTGCACAAGATTGCATTCCCACCAGCAATGGATGAGTGTACCCCTTCCTCCACAGCCTCTCTAGCAAAGGCTATCATCGGTGCTTTTGATTTTAGCCATTCTGACAGGTGTGAGATGATATCTCAAAGTTGTTTTGATTTGCATTTCCCTGATTGCTAATGAGGTTGAGCATGACCTTAGGTGTCTTTTGGCCATTTGAACTTCTTCTTTTGAGAATTCTCTGTTCAGTTCAGTGCCCCATTTTTTAATTGGGTTAATTAGCATTTTAAAGTCTAGTTTCTTGAGTTCTCTATATATTTTGGAGATCAGA
>NW_026068100.1:2514797-2537016 GCF_014885135.2 Alexandromys fortis
GTGGGGGGAGGGGGAGAAGAGTGGGGGGAGGGGGAGAAGAGTGGGGGGAGGGGGAGGGAAATGGGAGGCTGGGAGGAGGCGGAAACTTTTTTTTTCTTATTCTCAATAAAAATAAAATAAAAATATCTATAAAATTTAACTTTTTGAGATTTACTTACCAAGAGATCTTGCAGCTTTTCTTTTCTGTTTTTGATTTTTTTTCATTAAACTTAATAATCTCTTGATTCATCAATGTTGTCACAAAGGCAGGATTTCACAGGGTTAATGTGACCAAATAGAATTCTCTTGAATGTATGTACCACACATTTCACATACACCCATCTGTTGATAACTTACATTATGGGGTTGTTGTTTTGTTCTTTGTTAATGAAAAAAACATCTTTATCGTGTGTTCAATTTAAATAAATACTTAAACAGGTAATCAACATTTTCCAGAGAAATCCAGGCGAATTTTCATTTCCACCATGGTTCAGGTGGTTTTAAGTAAAATTAGCTCCAATTTTAAGTGCTGGTCTGGTAGATAAACAAATGAAGCAGATGTGTTGCGTGCAGTAAAGAGAGACTGGAACAATGCAAACTAAAATTGTTTGTTCATGTCAAGAGTTCCCTAGGGGAAAGGTTGGCTACTGTCACTGGATCTTTGACACAAGAATTAGTGTAAAAACCATTAACAAACAAAGTGACCAAGTGAGCAAATGACTCATCAAGTCAGTTACTAAAGAAGAACCGAACCTCAAAGGCTAATTATTACTTTAGAGATGGCCCAATTTCATGAGAAATTTGGAGATGGGATAGTAAAACAATAAGATGTTACTTTTCCCAACCCTCCCCTTCTCTTTTCTCTCTCCCCCCTCTTCTTTCCCCCATCCCACCCCCACTCCCATTCTCCCAACTTTTGCCTAGCGATCTTGTCTGCTTCCAATTTCCAGAAGGATCTATATATGTTTTTCTTTGGGTTCTTTAGGATCATAAATAATAGGCTCAATGTCCTTTGGTTGTAACTAGAATCCACTAATGAGTGAGTTCATAGCATATTCATCTTTCTGGGTCTGGGTTATCTTACTCAGGGTAGTGTTTTCTATTTCCATCCATTTGCATGTAAAATTCAAGATGTCATTGCTTTTTACTACTAAGTAGTACTCTAATGTGTATGTGTGCCACACTTTCTTTATCCATTCTTCCATTGAGGGGCATCTAGGTTGTGTCCAAGTTCTGGCTATTACAAATAATGTTGCTATGAACATAGTTGAACAAATGCCTTTGTAGTATGATTGGGCCTCTCTTGGGTATATTCCCAAGAGTAGTATTGCTGGATCGTGAGGTAGGTTGACTCCCAATTTTCTGAGAGGGAGTGGGATGGTTGAGATGAAGGATGAATATGGGAGCAGGGAAAGAGATATCTTAATTAAGGGAGCAATTTTGGGGTTGGCAAGAAGCTTGGCTCTAGAGGGATTCCCAGGTGTCCACGGGGATGTCCCCAGCTAGGACCCTGGCAGTGGAGGAGAGGGTGTCTTGTCCCATAGTCAGACTGATGACTATCTTGGATATCACCACAGAACCTTCATTTTTTATACATTTTTTATTGATATTTATTGAGGTCTACATTGTTCTCTGCTTGCCCTCATGCCTCTTCTCTTCCCCTTCAATCTTCCCCCAAGGTCCCCATGCTCCCAATTTACTCAGGAGATCTTGTCTTTTTCTATTTCTACTTCCCATGTAGATTATATCTATGTAAGTCTCTCTTAGTGTCCGTATTGTTGTGTAAGTTCTCTGGGATCATGGTTTGTAGGCTGGCTTTCTCTGCTTTATGTTTTAAACCCACCTATGAATGAGTACATGTGATAATTGTCTTTCTGTATCTGGCTTACCTCACTCAAAATAATGTTTTCTTGCTCCATCCATTTGCCTGCAAAATTCAAGCTATCATTATTTTTTTTCTGCTGTGTAGTAGTACTCCATTGTGTAAATGTAGCACATTTTTTTAATTTTTATTTATTTATTTATTTATTTATTTATTTATTTAAGATTTCTGTCTCTTCCCCCCAGCCGCCTCCCCTTTCCCTTCCCCTCCCCCAATCAAGTCCACCTCCCTCCTCAGTCTTTATCCATTCTTTGGTTGAGGGGCATTTAGGTTGTTTCCAGGTTCTGGCTATGACAAACAAAGCTGCCAGCTGATGGAGATAGAGACAGAGACCCACATTGGAGCACTGGACTGAGCTTCCAAGGTCCAATTGAAGAGTAAATGGAGGGAAAATATGAGCACGGAAGTCAGGACCACGAGGGATTGATCCACTCACTGAGACAGTGTGCCTGAGCTAATGGGAGCTCACTAAATCCACCTGGACTGGGACTGAAGGAGCATGGGATCCAACTGGACCCTCTGTATGTGGCTGACAATTGGGGCAGACTGAGAAGCCAATGATTATGGCACTGGGATTTGTCTCTACTGCATGTACTGGTGTTTTGGGATCCTATTCTATTTGGATGCATACCTTTATAAGCCTTGGATGGAGTAGGGAGGGCCTTGGACGTCCCACAGAGCAGGGTACTCTGCTCTCTTTTAGGACTGGAGGGGTTGGGGGAGCGTAAATGGGGGAGCGGGCGGGAAGTGGGAGGAGAAGAGGAAGTGGAAATTTTGATTGGTATTATTTATAAAGTAATAAAAAATGTTACTTTTACTCCATTAGATTTAAGCAGTGCCAACCAATCCAGAAGAGAAACCCTGAAACACTGCTCCAATAGAAATTTGCTCAGCCTCTTCGAAGGAAATTTTGGGATGTTAAAAATGGGGAAAGATGCATGTGTTATCACCAGCAATTACACTCACATAGTAGAAAAGACCACACACATTTTGCCTAAAGATTATGCAGGAATATCTGCAGCCACTATTGGAAACTGACAAGCCTGGAGGGCTGACTGTCTATTTTTAAATTTTTCATTATCATATGTTAATTATAGATAGTGGATCTCATTGGGGCAATTTGGGGGCAATTTCATACATGTACATATTTCATTTGATCCTCCTGCTGGCTCTAGCACAAAACCATAGAATCAACTTTGAAGTCTCTTTCTCTAATACTTCATATCCAAACAGTAAGTTGTAGGAGCGTACCTTCAAAATATATTGTCAAAATCTGGCCATATCTCTCTACTGTTGACTAGTCTGAATCTGTCAGAACCCTTTCCTGGAATGCTACAAGATCCTATTACTACAGCTTTCCAGTCTACTCTCAGCACAGTGAGTCAAGTGATTTCTTTGCAACGTAGTTCAATCTATATCTCGGCTAGGCTCAGGCTCTCTGAAGGCTTTTCACTGTGCACTTAGTAAAAGCTCATCTTCTTATGTTTTTAGAAAGTTTCCCAGGGTCTGGCTTTCTCCATTCAGTTCTTTCTCACTGTTACATCTACTGACGTCAGCAACCTTTCTCTCCCAACCCAAAGCTGATCTCAGGGTCTACAGACTATTATGCTTCTTATTTCATGGGTCCTTCTTTGGCAGCTCATTTCATATCACCTCTGGCATACTTTCTGCTCCTCTATCTACTTCTAATTTTAAGTCCCTTGCTTTCTAACTTAAGTTCAACAGGGCAGAAAGCTGTGTCTATTAATTACTACGATAGCCCCAGTATGTAAAATGGTATTTAACACATAAGAAATATTCAGTAAATGTTCATTGAATGATTTAACAAGTGATGATAAAATTAACTTTGAAAGAAGAATGAATAATAGATGAGAAACAGATTAAAAATAATTTTGGTAGATTGGAAATATGCAGACAAAACTTTCATGGGCACCATAAAGGCATAGATGTAGATATTTTAAAAGCTGATCATATAGAATAGAATTTTCTATTTTCATTTTAAGGAAAACAACATGTTTTGATTGAGTAAGCATACAATATCTGTAAACTTAGGTAATATACAATTAGTAAACTATAAACTTCATTTAGTGTAGGATATAAGAGGAAGCTAATTGGTAACATCTACATACACACAAGATTTTTATTCTCTGGTGAGAAGAATAAAATCATCCCTGAACACTTTCTCTTTTTTTTCTGCTAGTCTAATTTGTACTGAAATGAAATAACAATTTAATTGTTTTCCTGAAGTGGAATTGTGCTCAGCTCCCAGCAGCAGCATCTAATCATTTTTTGATAACTATTTGTCCTTTTTCTCTTTTTTGTAGCATTCGTAATATATCTTGACTTTATTAATATTTTACATCCAAGCATAATAAATATATGGAAAAGTGTATAAAATAAAGACATGGAGTTTAACAAGTTGTTGAAGGCAACCAATGGTGGATCACATGAGTATATTTTTGCTTTCCTTTTTCAATGCTTAATCTTCCAGGCCACTGTTTACACTTTTATTTCTTTTACCATAGTGTGTTGTGTTTCCCTTTTAGCATTCCCTCAAAAATGGAAACATTTAGAAGGATATTTGTGGTCTTCCAAACACCTCTAAACCATAAAGCAAGTAATTAATGCTCAAGTGAACAACATCTACAGCGTCTTGATAGTGTCCAACAGCTTTCTGAATCCAGCACCATATTCACTACTTCAGATATACAGAAAATTCAATAATCCAGACATAGTGCCTTACCATGTAAAGCTTTCATTGATTAACTAAAATTCAATGAATTCTATCTGAAAGAAAAAATAATGGGAATTGTAGTATCATCCTTAAAATGTAAAGATATATTTATCTTTGTTTGTGCACGCATGCACACGTGTACACACACCTACAGGGAGAACCATAGATAAATAGACAGATAGTTATGTTATATAATAACACCTCTAACAATTGTTTTGTGATTCCAATTTTATTTTTAGATCCATGACATTAAACAAAGCTTTCCATTCCAATCCACACTAGAATTATGTGTCCGTCTCCTCACCAGTTCCTGGGGTTTCACAATTCTGCTCCCGTAACAGTATAGAAAGCTTAGCCTCTCAAATTATTAGTCATTTCTGTCTAAATAAAATTAAAGAAGAAAGACAGAATATTAAACTAAGAGTATAAAAGAGTCGCAATGAAAAAAAAACACCATGATGGTTGAAACTTGTATGTTTTTGTTTGTTTGTTTGTTTAGAAGTTCTTTGGTTGGTTGGTTTTGAGATAGGGTCTTACTGCATAAACCATTCTGACTTTGAGCTAACCCTCTTTTCACCTCAAACTACCATAATGTGTCTTTTTCAGCCTTGCTAGATCTCATTTTATATGAAAGAACATTTGCACTATACTCAATGACATGAGTTCTGGGATGCCTTTTGTTATATGAACACATTTGGATAACCATTCAGTGTGATACAGGTCATTTGTATATTAAAATTTCTACTTACTTCAGGATGCACATAAGAACGTAGATTGGGATAACTGCATCTGCTATATCTCTTAGATATCATCATGTCAAAAATGACTACACAATCTAGTGACTTAAAACAATGATCAACACCCTGCTCCCTCACCTTAATGGAATGATTGTGTTTTTGTTTTTCTACTACTGACCAGCACAGAGTCATTCCAGTCTCAAATGATCTAGGCGACTTTGCTGATTTGTTGTAGTCTTTCTGTGTTGGCATGAATGGGACATCTGCTTCCTTGGCTCCACCCCTGTGAGTGGTCTTTCATTTTCCATCCTAATGGTCAGTATAGGGTCAAGTTAGAAAATCCCAAGTATCCTTTAGAGTTGGCACTCTATGCTTGACTTCTTTCACATCATATTGGCACACATAAATGAAAGAATAGTCAAGTTATGGGGTGGAGAAATAAATTCCAGCGCTTGAAGGGAGCAACTATAGAATTACATTGGCAAGACTGTGGCAGAGAA
This sequence comes from Alexandromys fortis, assembly GCF_014885135.2. Taxonomy (NCBI): domain Eukaryota; kingdom Metazoa; phylum Chordata; class Mammalia; order Rodentia; family Cricetidae; genus Alexandromys; species Alexandromys fortis. The sequence continues at coordinate 2,520,630 of NW_026068100.1, forward strand.
AAGAGTGAAGAATTAAAACCACATACTGATTTTACTTGGGAACAGGATGGAAAATGGAGACCGGAATTTACCTTAAGCCCAACTTGACTAAGGTAATACAGTTTGCTAAAAGTAAAAGGTACATGAAATTCCCACCTACCATTCAGGTGTGACATCCTTGGGATCATAAAAAGTTATGACTTGGCAAAGATGGAACTGATCTACATTAGCACTGAGGCCCTAGGAAAGTTAGGTCCTTCAGAAAGCTTTAGTGGGCAAGGTAGGCATAGGACTTAGGGTACAGAATGAGGATAAAGTTTTCAATAAGCTATTTTACTGCTGAGAACTTTTTGCTTACTTGAAGGTCTATGGGTATCTAGTGTTGATCTCTTTAAAGGAATCCAACAATTCCAATAATTTCAAAACCCACATTGTCGTCCTACTCTAATCAGTTTTTACTTCCCTTCTGGCAAAATCCCCTTAGTCTCCTTTGATCCATACACAATGATTCATTGTTGTGTCCTCAGCATAGGTACATCTGGCTGAGAGCAAATATTCAATACTGAAAAGAAATGAGAGGCAGGCTTAGCCATTCTCCTCTGATTACATTATGACTCAGGAGGACACCCACCAGTAGTTTTATTCATTACTGGATATTAAAACCAAAGGCCTTTAATATGCAGCAACAGAGTTGTCCAAATTGAAGCCCATCTGTGCGTCCTTGTAGAAGTTTTCTTAGCAGGATGCATAGGTAATTTTAATAAACTTATTATTTTTCAGTCTGGCCCCAAAGGATTTAATGAGACTTTGACATTATCCTGATGCGTCACCGAGCAGCACTCCTCTCACTTCCTATTTCAGATATTTTTAACATTAATTTGGACTGACCAGGGCGGATGTAGTCAACAATTTCAAAAAGTAACCCGCTGCTTTAATGCATCCAGGAGTATCTGCCAAGGTCCTTTCTCTCCCTCTTTTTATCCATCAACAAATTTACGATAACTCCATTAGCCTTGCTGTTTTCTTGTCAAAAACACGATGACATCACTAACTGTGTTCCTCTTCGTCTCACTGCTCCTTGCTTTCCATATCCTAAATACCTAGGGAAGTAAACTTCAGAACCGAAAGAACACAGCGTGAGTGAATTCCAGTGTGTGGTTTTTCAGAAGTCTTTGGTTGTCAATTTCTGAACCTGAGCTGCCTGCAATCAGGGAATTCAAAGGTCTGCTCATTTTCTCCCTTTCCACAGTTACCAACTATCCTTTAGTTCCATATGTTTTCAAATGCTGCAACATTATTTCAAACATCTTGTTAATGGATGAAGGTGGAAGCAGAGATTATAACAAGAAATTCATTCTAGAAAAAAAAATATCTGTCAAATTTGATTTGGTAATAGAGGAAGTATTTAAACCTCTTTAAGCGTTGTTTTCAGCATATTAAAATAGTTTTAAACTGTGTCTAATTCACAAAGCTGCTGTGGAAATTAAATTATATAGGACATGGCCCATTATGTCCCATTTTCATATTAAACATAATTCAAATAAAAATTCATTTTCAGTCATATAGAAAATGACTTGCTGAATCTTCAGACTTCTCTTAAAGATAAATAGAATGTGCTCCTTACTAGAGGACTTGCCCCTAGTTAAACACTAATTAGAAATATCATATACAGATGAGTTCATTTAATATGAGTTCAGCACAAACACTTTATGTGTGTGCCCTTATATAACTCTCCCAGGATTGCTGTGGGGATGTTGCTATCATGTACATATGACAAAAGATCATATGTCTAGTTGGCATCAGGTGAGTAGCCAGTACAGGGACAGAATTCTGAATTAGCAGACTAGTTCCAGATCCTGTTTCCAACTGCCAAGAGCTATAGTTTCTGGGGAGAAATTGACCTGAAGGAGGATGAATGCTTCAGTTACAACCTTTCTCCAAAACTTGAATAACTCTAACTTGGTGTATAGCTACTGACTCATCAGGATGTCTAGAACTGTTTTCCTATTTTAGAATAGAAAATCATGAGGAGAAGAGATAATATGCATTGTTTTATGTTAAGTGAAACTTTTAGGATTTTCCAGATGGGTCTTATTGTCTGTTTTCTGTTTTCTATTTCTCCACGGGGTTTCTGAGAAATACATGCAGGTCTCAAAAGCTGACAGTTTAACCAAAAAGAAATTTAGATTATTGTGTCCCTTTATGAACATCATTATCCCTTGCAAAGCAGCAAAAACATGTCTATGTTAAAAAAAAATCACCCCTGAAATAGAATCCTAGCATTCATTTCTGGAAACTTCTGAAACGATGGCATCTGAAGCTGCAGAGCTTGGCACTGCCAACAGCCTCTCCTACCATGGCCAGTGTGCTGCCAGGCCCACGGTTTGGATAACTCTGCAGGATGATAAGATAAGAACCTGCCAGGAGACTGAATAGCCCAGAAGGAAGGAAGTGCTGGGCTGTCATTGTTGATAAGGAGAATGTTTTTCCTTCCAGATTTTTGGAAACGTTTTTGTATATTTTACATACAAACAAGATTCAAGATGCTGTCCTTAGAGACAACTGGGGATACCGCAGGAGGCGGCATAAGGTATATAATTTAATAAAAGTTTTGATATTAAAGTAAGTATACTGCCAGATATTGTCTTAATCATTCTACATAAACAAAATCCAAGATATAAACTTGAATTAATCTCATAAAAATTATAAAGCTGGAAGATACAGATGAATGGTCAGGAGTGCTGCACATTGGCCTAGATGCAGATACTGGTGATTAAAAACTACTAAGAATGGGGAGATTAGTCTTCCCCAGGGATGGGCTCCATAATTGGTTATCCAATATCAAGAAATCAGCCCTGAAAATATATATATATGTATAAAATTACATATATATGAAATCATACATATATAGTTTCATATATATGCACCAATAAATGGATTCTTCATCTTGAATGTATATATTTACTCACATACATACATATACATGCATATATATGTGTATCTATATCAACTTAAAGAAAAAGAAGCCATAAATTCGAGAGAACAGAAGGCGTTTGTAGGAGGGGTTGGAGTGAGGAGGTGGATAATAATGAAATAAATAAAATAAATTTTATAAAAGAGAGATGATGGAGGAAGGTAATTGGTTAATTATAATAAACCAACTGCTTGGCCTCATAGCTTAGAACATAGGTGGGTGGAGTAAACAGAATAGGATGCTGGGTGGAAGAGGAAGTGAGGTCAGACTCTGCTCTGCTCCCGGAGAGACCCAACAGCTCTGCTCTCTGGAGCAGAGACGCCAGGCTCCGCTCTCCCAGGCAGCACCGACCCAGGATGGATGGAGGCTAGAATCTTCCCGGTAAGCGCACCTTGGGGTGCTTACACAGATCATTAGAAATGGGCTAAATTAATATGTGAGAATTAACCTAAAAGAGGCTAGATAGAAATGGGTCAAGCAGTTAAATGAATACAGTTTGTGTGTTGTTATTTCGGGCATGAGCTAGCAGGTGGCTGGGGTGCTGGGGACGCAGCCCCGCCGCCCGTATTTCAACAGAGAGACACCATTTTTTCAAAGGAAATGAGTTTGTTTCCCAGTACCCACATAGGATGTCTTGCAACTACCTGTAACTAACACCCACTCCAGGGTGATTCAATACCTTTGGTCTTCACTGACAACTGTACTGACATGTACTCTCTCTCTCTCACACTCTCTCTCTCTCTCTCTCTCTCTCTCTCTCTCTCTCACACACACACACACACACACACACACATACACATACACAATTAAAACTAAAATAAAAATAAGAATGGTGTCAAAATACTCAATTCTTTTTCAGTCCCAACTTTATACTATAACACAAAACTTTAGTGAAGTGAATGATATTCTTGAACACCTTGTACCTTGTGTACCTTGGCACAGTACTTGGAGTCTTCTACATGCCATTAGGAAAATGTGTGTTTCAAACCAAGTTTCAATTCTTTCGAGGCATATGACAATATAGTTGTTATTTATCTCTGTCTTTAGTTGTTTACAGAACTAAGCTAGGTAAGACAATCAGGTCACTGAGTTAACTACAGAATAACTCTAGTGCCTAGTTGATGCATATAATCATGTTACTTGACATTTAGATGCTAATCACTCACTAGAATGCAAACAACTTGAGAATTTTAGAGACTTGATTTTGTTCGCTGATAAATCATTGACATGGTCTGTCACATAGTAGAAATTCAAATAAATTGTTGAATGAATGAGTGCTGGGAACAATTTGAGAAAGATTTCATTCTATAGACATTATTCTCTACTAGCAAAAGAAAGGAAAATATTTCATGTAGTTGTATGTTACCATCACTTTAGAGCTGCTTTTCAGACTAATATCAAATGCTCAGAACTTGTCGTTTCTCTTTCTCCCTCCCTCTTTCTCTCTGGTTCCCCATTGCATCCGTTACTCTTCCAGAATTTTTATCTTATCCCCTCATATCCTGTTGGAAGGATAGTTTGTGTCTTCTTTAAGTAACTTTTTTCCTCTAGGTTTGAAGTAAACTTGATAGGTATCTCAACACATGAAAATTTAGATTAGTAAGACTGTGGGAGAGAAAAATTGGTATAGTTAATTATTGTTTCTTTCTGTAATGACTATGAGTCACAGGAGTGCTAGAGGAGAGCTCGGAACATGATGCAGCCTTCTCAACCAATTAAAACTCATCTCAATTAATTAATCTCATATAGTCCCTAATGATGGTAAATTGGTGTAGGAGGTCCTTCTGTTTATGCGCTGCTTTCATTGGTTGATGAATAAAAAAATTGCCTTGGCCTTTTGATAGGTCAGAACTTAGGTAGGTAGAGAAAACAGAACTGAATCCTGGGAGGAAGAAAGCAGAGTCAGGAGATGCCATGGATCCACCGCCAGAGATAGACATACTGGACCTGTGCTGGTAGGCCACGACCTCATGGTGATACACAGATTAATAGAAATGGGTTAAATCAAGATGTGAGAGTTAGCCAATAAGAGGCTAAAGCTAATGGGCCAAGCAGTAATTTAATTAATACAGTTTCTATGTGGTTATTTTGGGGCTAAGCAAGCTGGGCAGCTGGGACGAACAAGCAGGCTTCTCTCTTAGAGTAAGTGAGCATTTATATGCCAGCCTAAACTCAGTCTTTCAGCCCAAATACTATTGAGCTGGGTGGCGTGGGGAGAGAGGAAAAGAGAGAGAGAGAGAGAGAGAGAGAGAGAGAGAGAGAGAGAGAGAAGGAAAGGGAGATATTTTTATGAGGAGCATTCACTAAAAATCTCTTTTGACTTGTGATCATATATTATCAGTTTACAAGGAAAATACATCTCTATCTCATGTAAGTGTCGTGTGTTTAGTTTTCAAGACCCTGAACCTAAACCTAACCTATTAGCAAAAATGCACTCAATTTCAAGTTAGCCATGCTATCCCAACTCCATAAAGATCTCTCAATCTACGCATTAAAAGCCCATCATATCCTACATTTACCTCTCACCATAATCTAGAATCGAGAGAGAAGGTACTACAAAACATGATCATCACTTCAAGTACGTATTTTGCTATTGAAGAAGAGACAAATTTGAATCATCAGGATTCTACAAACAAAATAACCACACAGAAGGTGCTATAGGCTAAACAACAGAGGAGAAGTTATGGACAAGATAGGGTTTAAATTGGTACTTCATAGAGAATGGGAGACAGAAGATCAAAGGAAAAAGGTAACCCAGACCCAAAAAGATGAACATGGGATATACTCACTCATAATTGGTTTCTAGCCATAAATAAAGGATATTGAGGCTATAATTTGTGATCCTAGAGAAGTTAAATAAGAAGGTGAACCCAAATAAAAACATATAGTTATCCTCCTGGATATTGGAAGTAGACAAGATTGCTGGGAAAAAAATCAAAAATTGGGAACTTGGGGGTGGGGGTGGGATGTGGGTAAGGGGAGATGGGGAGAGAAAAGTGGGAAGGGCAGGATGGGGAGAGCTTGGGGGAATGAGATGTTTGGGATGGAGGAAGGGTGGATATGGGAGCACGGAAGTATATATCTTAATTAAGGGAGCCATTTGAGGGTTGGCAAGAAACTTGACTCTAGAGGGGTTCCCAGGTGTCCATGGAGATGTCCCCAGATAGTTCCTTGGGCAGCTGAGGAGAGGGAGCCTGAAATGGCCCTATCCTATAGCCATACTGATGAATATCTTGCTTTTCACCATAGAACCTTCATCTGATGATGGATGGAGATAGAGACAGAGACCCACATTGGAACACTGGACTGAGCTCCCAAGGTCCAAATGAGGAGCAGAAAGAGGGAGAACATGAGCAAGGAAGTCAGGACCGCGAGGGGTGCCCACCCATTGAGACGGTGGGGCTGATCTAATGGGGAGCTCAACAAGGCAAGCTGGACTGGGACTGATGGAGCATGTGATCAAAGCGGACTCTCTGAACGTGGCGGACAATGAGGGCTGCTTAGAAGCCAAGGACAATGGCACTGGGTTTTGATTCTACTGCATGTACTGGCTTTGTGGGAGCCTAGTCTGTTTGGATGCTCACCTTCCTAGACCTGGATGGAGGGGGGAGGACCTTGGACTTCCCACAGGGCAGGGAACCCTGACTGCTCTTTGGACTGGAGAGGGAGAGGGAGGGGAGTGGGGGGACGGGACGGAAATGGGAGGAGGAGAGGAGCGTAAATTTTTAATAATAAAAAAAGATACACAATATGGCAGCAAAAATTCTATAAAGAATGAGGTCCAGAAGCAGGAGTGGGAAACAAGATGGAAAGAGAAAGTCAACCGAATGGAACGAGCTGAACTGTTTCCTCACAGGCCTCCAATGAAGAGGTACTGAGAGAGTTGTTCATTCAGTCAATAACAATGGACACCTTTTGGGGGCAAGGAATTGCGCTTGCGCCTGCTGAATGATCCAGAAAAGCTGAGAGCTGTTCACAAACTGTTAAAAAGAATGTATTAGAATAGTACACATTTTAAATGAACCCCTCGGCAAGGATGAGGAGAATGTTTTATTATGAAGTTAGATGGAAAACACCTCCTCTTCAAAAAAGTAAAAAGTCCCATAGAAACATTTTCTGCTGCATGCCTATTTGAAATCCACTTGAAACGTCCAGCGCTTAGCCATACAAAACTCATCTGTGATCAGAAATGTCCCCACAGACTGGCACTCAAATTCTGTCTACTCTTTGAGTTCATTATATATATATATTTTGAGAGCAGAATAAATTTCTAGATTTAGACTTTCTTTTTAATACTCTCTCTATTTTTTTAAATGGGTTTGAGACAGCTCATCCCTATTGCTGGCTCTGCCCTGACTAGGTCTCTTCCCCAATATCTGCTGTTTTCAGTTAGATGCTTCAGATGGCACGAACCAAATAACTTGTCAAGATTGGGTGAGCCACTCACTGTGTTGATCTTTCGGCTAAGTTCTGAAGTTATGTTGCTCTTATTAAAATGTCAGTTGTTTGACCTTTGGAGACAAGGGGAGCCTCAGAGGATATTCCAGGCAATCAAGACAAGGACTAAAAATCGAATAGTGGAGAGGAACCAATCTGGCAGGTGAACCGTGCTCTGTGTTAATGTGGTTCCATATTAAAACAGGACTCCCTGTTGCTGGAGGTTTATTTGAGCAAACTGAGTGTGCAGAGTAAGCTAATCCCATCACTCCTTTCTAAAGCCTAGGGAAGACGAGCTTTGGGGGTGAGTTCTTTTTCTCGAGGGGTATATAGTTTGTGGCTCCTTAGGCACATGAACTTGGCAAGTGTCGTTTAATTCGCAGTGGAGAACTTCACTTCATCGGGACAGCATTATTCTAGTAACATCTTGATGAATACAAAACATTTACATCCCACAAACTTGAACTAATTAAAGTGAATGCCATTGTGACTGCGCAAACAGCAAATGAAATTTTAATTGCAATTAGCAAAATTTATATTCCAGGGTAAAAATGAATATGGCCAAGGAAATGAATCTTATCGGGTCTTTCCACTTGCCTCTCAAATCTTCTATGAATTAATAATCACTGACATTTTTATGAAACAATGTCATTCTTAGCACAATTCTCTGCTTTCTTCATTATGCCTGCCTTTATAAAGACTTTCCTCAGAGTGAGAGGAATTAAAAGAGGCTCTCCATAGTGCTTTGGGGACAATTACCCAGGAAGCATCAGAAGACAATAAGGGCTCAACTTATTCTGCTGAAGAATTCTGGCAATTGATCTAAAAGCAGGGAGAGTGCACAGAGCAGGGATCCCAAATGCAGTATAATTACAGAGAACCCAGAACTAGAGAAATTATCTGAGAAGACTCTGAATCAGAAAAACAGCCTTTGTGTTAGTCATTACCTTTTAAGAATTCTCTATTAGATTAAGGTTACACAATCAGAATTTTCTACATCCACTTAGACAGTAAAAAACCATGGAAACGGAACAATGTGAAAGTTATTTGCCTATCAGAACCACGGTACTTTGAAGCCAAATATGTCTTGAAAATTCCTTTTTCTAAAATGGAGCAACAAACTTGCATTTGAAGTTTGAAAGTCTTTTAGCAATCAAAGAATCTCATCGAAGAGAGACTTTCCTATGGTTAAGTATTATTTATTAATCAGAATGAATTATACATTCAATATTATATTCCAACTCCCTCTAAATTAGTTTGACCTATTTGGAGAGGCTTTCAGAATCTCAGTGATAAATGAACTCTTGAGACTGAAAACACAAGGACTTGCTTCTGAAGATTTCACAGGTCTTACGTGTCAGAGGTAGACCATATAGTGTCCTTGACTTAAAAAGAGAAACTTAAACATCAAGGAAAACAAAACAATTACCTGACAATATCCAATAAGTGTGATTTGTGGTATAATAATAATGTCAATGAAAAGAATTGAAGAGCCTTCCAGAAATTTTTAAAAACAATTACACATAAAAACACACATGCACACCTTAGGAGAATATATAATTTTCCAAAACACTTTTCACTGCTTTTTTCTCTTTTACATCCAAAGTAGTTGGTGAGCTATAAAAAGTCACACACCATTGCACAACCTTCACTTAACAAAATATTTCTCAGCTAAAAGAAATATAGTGCTTTGCTTATGATTATATATTTATTGGTGATTGGGATTGGAATTCTGGCTCTCCTGACACTGACACTATAATGACTCAGGCATTGTGTCCTTCCTCCAACCCTTCAGCTCTACCCATATCTTCTTGTCAGCTCTACCCATATCTTCTTGTCGAAAGAGGAATAGTTATTGGTATTAAAGTAGCATTCACCTTTATAGGTGTGTGTGTGTGTGTGTGTGTGCTTGTAAATCAATATCTTTTGCCCAGAGTTATTAAGTAACAAACCCTGAAACACATGAACTCTTTGGTCATTTGTTTCTTTTCTTGAGATCGGCCCATGGGTCACTGGCTGTACTTCATACCACTTGTAGTTTGTAGTATCTGGTGATCTGTGACTTGAACTTCATGTAGAGATACAGCAGTGACTTACTGTTTTCTTGGCTCCTCTTTGCAAAATGCTCAGAGAAAAGAATTTACTGATGAATACTTCTGTTTGTGGACCAACTGCAATACTTTTAAAGCAGATTCTTGACCAAAAGCCATCAAATGGGCGTATGTTTGGCTCACTTACAAAACCACTGAAATTCAATGTAGAATTTCCAAGTCTGCACATATGGTTGTGGTATTTTGGATAAAAGATCTATAAAGTCATCAGATGTTCAGAAAGATCTGTCTCTCAAAAAAAAAATGTTTAACCAGATACAACTTTCTGTCTCATTACTTTAAGTATTTAACAGAAAATTGACCAAATCATAGAAAATAACAAGGTCCCAAAAATTCTGATTTTTCCTTCTTTTCTTCTGAAGAATAATACAAGAATGATGTCATAAGATTAATCTGATATCAGGTAGGTACATGAAATTAGAAATAATTCATTAATAGAGATATGTTTTGTTAATATATATATGAGATGTATATCTATATAAAACCTTTGTGGGTAATGGGGAAAGATAATATTTACATATCTGTGGCCATCACATCAGTTTTCTAAAACACTGTAGAAAATAAAACTAAGATAGGATAATATTTTATACCATTATATATTATATATATCCCACCTTTATGGATAATAGAGAAGATAATAGATATATTATGTATTTATCATATGTTATACTTACTTATTTAGTATATATAGTTATATATATGCATATATTATGCATGTTTATTGTATATATTGTGGGACCTAATGCAAATATTTGTGATTAAGAAGTGTTTAAGAAGGGATTGTCCAGAAGAGCAGTATACCTGCAATAAAGAGAACAAAATCTTAGATTTACCAGATAAGGTGATCCTGAGGCACACTGAAGGTGTAGAAGCTTTGAATTAGTTAATTAAATTTTTACTACAGTTCTGTGAGTTGTCTTTGTTACCACATCCTTAAGATAAGCAATAGAGGGACCAATTCCTTACATCTATAAGGACATGTAACTCATCGATGGTCAGAGGTGAGACTCAGCCCCAGCAATTCTGGTACCTTAGTTTTCATCAGAATAGTATTTTTATTGTTGTTGCTGACAGTGCTACCCACAGCAGTAATTCAAAACCTTGGCATTAACCCTTGAAGGCCACATAGACATTCTCGGGCAGAATGATTAAATGAAAACCTAAGGTTCCCACTAGGGGGCACTGCTATGGCAGTAAGGATACAGGCCTTGGAGCAAGTCAAATTTATCTGCTTTCCCTGCCTGACCTTTTGCTATTGACTTTCTCCCCTTCAGTTTCCTTACCAGTTCCATCAGATGAATTTGCAAGATCACTGTAAGGTGATGCCAATAACACATTTAATTTAACTTAGAAACTATCTGCACATTAGTAAGCAGTAATGATTATTCTTAGAGGGGAAAATCAGATATCTATGCACACAATAAACAGTTGAGACAAATGTTTGAACATCAGTTGGAATAGTTATGTTATCACAAACAGACTTCAAAGAGAACCCATGTGTTCACTTCAACAATTTTAACCAGAATAGAAACAATTTAAAAACTTAAAGCAGTATTGGGGATTATAAGATGGTCAAGATGGTCAGCACAGTCATGTAGAAGGAACAAGCTGAGTATAAAAGAATATTCATTTTGCAGGAGTGGGTTAACTATCATACAATTTGAACCCTCATAAAACTTCTAGAACTTCAATGGAGAAGGCTCAAAATGAATTCTGTCCTACGGTTTCCTACTGTTTTGCTAAGAACTCTTGAATGAGGACGACCTGCGGGGAGTGGGCAACACTGCTTCCAGATCCAGAAACATCCAGGGTACCGACAAACATTAATTCCACCTGAAAATGAGGGAGAACCTGAAATTTTACTGAAACTTAGGAAGACAAAACAAGTAAGTTAGTCCTTTATTTTATTTTGGAGTGAGCTTTCTCAGAAAAAAAATGTTATACTTATCTGTGAAGCTTTGATATGTCAAACTTTTGGGCTTTGGTATGTCAACATTCTGTTTTAAGTTGTCTCTTACTGTGTTGGTGATTCTAACGACAAAATTGAATCTGACAACTACAGTCATAGACCATCTCTTCTCTCTATGTATTTTCATTGTCAGATTACATACACAAGAAAGCTTTAGCCCATAGCTCAGCTGTTAGCACCTTGGCAGCATGCTCACACCATTGCCTCAGCCTGAAGGATGTAATCTGCTTTTCTTACCCTCAACTCTCTCCAGAGCCATTTGGCTTCTATACCAGGGTTCCCAGACAAATAAAAGTATTGCATTAATGTTGCCATCACTACTACTGTCCTGGTCAATACAAAGCACATTAACCTTGCTAATTAATTGCTGGAATAACTTAACTAACTCATAGCAATTCTCAACTGTGGAAAATGAATTGAGATATTCTCTAAGTGAAGTTCATAATGCACCGCTTGAAACAGAATATTTCAGTTCTGCTATTCCACAGAAGTTCCCTTCTCTGTGCTATGAGAGTGGCCTCTTCTGTGTGGATGCGGATGAGGTCCTATATTCTTAGAGTAAGTGTCATTTAAGGCTGCTAATATTTAGCCTGCCTGGAAGAGTTAGTGTACATTTCCTATTTGAGTAAGTTATCTGAATAATTTAGGTACAAACTTGATGTAGTAAACCCCTTCTCAGTTTCCATCAGAACTGAATGGTAACCCTGGTTCAGGAACATCAAATTTAATAATAGCTGAATGGGCTTTCTTTCGCTTGAAATTGGTGGAAATGGGGATTATTTGATTATAATGATTATAGTTATTATGATTTTACACTAAAGTACTTTCATTAATTCTTTGATAATTTCTCACAATGTCTTTTGATCATTTTTATCTCCACTCTTCCCCTTAACTCGTATCTTCCTGCCTACCTCCTCAACTTCATGTCCTCTTATTTTATAAGCCATGATAAATTGTGCAGCCCAGATACTCCTGGGTGTGGGTCCACCAATTGGATTTCAAATTTCGCACAGTTATTTTATATATTATTTTAATGAAATAAAATCACATATAGACCAGATTGCTCTTGAACTCACTTTGTAGCTGTTGATAACTTCATATTTCTATTTTATTTTTGAAATTATTATATAAATAGACATTTCTCCCTTCCCTTTTCTTGCTCCAATGCCTTCCATTTTCCACTCCCTTGCTCTCTCAAATTCATGGCCTCTTTTTTGTTAATTGCTGCTACACATATGTGTGTATGTGAGTGTGTGAGTAAATGTGTGTGTATGTGTGTAAGGGTATTTTTATTTTATTTTTTTTCATAGTGTTTTTTGATATTCCCGAAGATTCTTTATTAAAACCTTGAACATGATTATTTGTTGTATAAACTAAACAAACTTAATCATATAAAATTTGCTACACATACACAAACACATGCACAGATGTACACAGTGGTTAAGTTGAATCACTGTAAAGGAAGGCAAGGAGGCATGGAAATATGGCTCATCAGTTAAGAGCATGTACTGCTCTTCCAGAGGACGCGAGTTGGATTCTTAGCACTCACATCATAGTTGACAACTACTTGTAACTCCAGCTTCTAGAGTATCTAACACCTTCACTCGTGTGTGTATACACACATACAGAATTTAAAGTAATTAAAATAAACATACAAAATAAAAAGCAACATGATGGTTTAGGAAGCCATGATGAGTTCTAGATCTGGGCCTCTGATTCACTAACTTTGTCCTGTGCTAAGTTCATGGGCTAGAGAGCCGGTGTAAGATCGGATGGGTAGTAAAGACAGTATGAATGGATCAAAGAAAAGTCATCACTACTATTATTAAATTTGAAAGCACATTATTTCACTGACTTTTGAGTCTAAGGCCATATTAGTACTTGAAAAGGTCAAAGAACTTTAAACAGTTTGGAATATTATTTTTTCAATTTCACATACATGTTTTTCAAGAAGGTTTACCATCTAATTATAAGTCTAAAACACACTCAAAGGAATACTTAGCAAGAATAAACTTAGAACACCATTCATAGAGAACTGCCACTTAGGATACAATTGGCTTATTGGAACGAGTAAGGGTATTTTTAAATAAATAAACACAAACTGCTCAGTCTGTATGATGTTACCTGTAGGTATCTTTTCAGGGCTGTCTATTTGGTAGTAGATGATCAGTTGTTGTGCTCTTTGCCGGGGAAACTATTTCCCTGCTCTCTCTATCATTATTTGTATAGGGCGGAACCATCATGAGCTTTCCCCCTTCCATGTTAGCCTGTCTATTAGAGCTGTTCTTGGTCAGGTCATTGCTAGGCAGCTACGGTGATGAGACTTCATTGGTTTGACTTCTAACATTTCCCGTGAACAACAAAGTCCCTGGTTGTCTGGTTCTTGCAGTCTTTCTGCCCTCTCTTATGACACTCCCACCTCCATCTTTTCAGTATTGGGGTTACAGGCACAGGCACTACACTATATTACATGTGGTGCTAAGGATCTGACCCAACTGAACTGTAGGCCCCAACAGCATTTTAAATGTTTGATAGTTAATTTGAATTAATTTTGGTGTCTACAATAGGCCAAGAGTGTCTCGTTTCAATATTATTTATTTTTACCTAATGATTGTGAAGCAGAAGCCCTTTTATTTGTATGATAACACTAGACAATAGGATTTCATGAACTGTCATTTCTTGAACTGTATTCACTATTTCTGTTTCTATATCAAGGAAAGGAATATATAAGTGAGAAAGTAGCTGTTAAATTATACTCCTGAGAAGGAAGAAACATTAAACTGTAATGCTAAATCATGGAAAGGGTAGATAGAATCTTTTAAATATGCTCTGTATGCTGACAGCGATATTATTAACTGTCAACAGTGGAAGAATAAAGTTTGAATAATTGTGTTTGCCCCTTTCCTCCAAAATTAAAACCAAATGCCCTACTGGTTCTTATTCAAATGGAAACTTATGAGTCTTTGGGAAGGCACGAGGGAGTGTGCAGAAGAAAATATTGCTACCAAGTACATTTGTCCTTCTATGCTGCAGCTGCCTGTTTTGTTTTCACCACCCAAAGTGCGCTGGCTTTAGGTGAGATTCATCTGATGATTAATTTAATATCTTTGATTCTCTGTTCTGGGCAAAGCATTGAATAAACCATCTAATTTAAGATTTTTCTTTCCTCAAGGAACTTACAGTATAAGAATGAGAAGTGAGTTACATTTCGCATGATGTGATTAAAATACCTGTCTAAAACAACTTTATTGAGGAAGGGTTTATTTGGTTCAGAATTAAGGACATAGAGTCCATGTTGTGAGCAAAGGCATGGCAGCCAGGAGCTGCTTGATCTGGGTCTAATAGCTTGCCTGCACCTTCCCAAAGCTCTATGCATGAGGTAGCAGAGCGATCTGGCTGCAACTGGCTGCCAGCTAGAGTCTCCTATGGTTCCTCTGTCTGCCAGCCAGGGTCCTTGATCAGAAGGTTTTGTAACCTCTCCCAAAGTGCTTAAATGTGGGCATCCCTGAGGACATCTTATCCAAAGAGATGAAAAGGTGTGGTTAATGTGTGTCATCATCAAAAACAGAAGGCAGATATGGTGATGAAGATGTCAGGAGGACGCCAAGACACAATCAGGCTGAACTTGCCTCTTGCCACATGGATTTTGACTTCTTCTAGATGACCTTTCTTGGAGAAAACTTCCTTCATATGTAGTGTGGAGCGGCGGGGCTGCATCCCCTGCACCCGGCCGCCTGCATGGCTAGCTTATGCCCGAAATAATTACATGGAAACTGTATTCTTTTAAACACTGCCTGGCCCGTTATCTGTAGCCTCTTACTGGCTAGCTCTTACATATTAATCTAACCCATTTCTAATAATCTGTGTAGCCCACAAGGTGGCTTACCAGAGAAGATTTTAACCTGTGTCTGTCTGGAGTGGGAGAATCATGGCAACTCCCTCGACTAAGCTTCTTTCTCCCAGCATTCTCTTCTGTTTACTCTGCCTACCTAAGGGTTGGCCTATCAAATGGGCCTAGGCAGTTTCTTTATTAATAAGACATCACTCCCACATCATTTCCCCTTTTTCTGTTTAAACAAAAAAGAAAGGCTTTAACCTTAACATAGCAAAATTACATATAACAAAACAGTTATCAAGTAAAAATTACAATAATCTTTATCATAACTAAGGAAAACTATAACTATAACTAACCATTCTTTAACTCCATAAAAGACTCCAGAAGGATATACTATTACCTAAGTAAACAGAAATAAGAAAACTCTAGAAATGACAGAGACATCTCGCTGCCTGGACAGTCACCCAAAGTTCTTTTGTACTATTGGGGCATCCATCTTCAGCCTTCAGGCCCATAGTATCCAGCAGACATTTGCATCAAGCAGGAAATTCCAAAGACAGTTCAGTCACTATCTACTGTGTCCTGCAGAATGTCTTGCAGACTTTTTCATGAGTCAGAAACCCTGAAAGACCATCTCACCTTTAGGCAAGTTCAGCAGTCCTCTTTCTGTGGATTCTCTGTGTCCAGTTTATGCAACAGTCCAGGCAAGAGCAGTTTCTTGCCCAAATGACTATCCAACTCCATAAGGATCCTCTTCGATGCCCATCTTCTTCTCAAAGTAGCTGGTGCTGCCAGGAGCAGACGTGTCTCATTGTCATTAAAAGTCCTAAGTTATTAAAATATTTTAAATGCCATATTCTGCAGCCTTTGAGAGATATGAAGAATGCCTATCTGAAATATATCTCTATATATCTAGAAAATCTAAGTAACATGACTATAAATTTGACTATTATTTATGATTATCTATTAGCAACCTATATTTCCTAATTATACATTACATTTTAAATGAACTACACAATTACAATACCTTAATCAAGATCAGACATACATATACATATAACAAAATTGACCTTAAAATCCAT
>NW_026068100.1:2537277-2538587 GCF_014885135.2 Alexandromys fortis
CACAGCAACCTTTCAGGAGGGTGTGGTCTATCATACCAAATCGGAATAGATGCAATCCACAGGGTCACATCCTCTGTGAAAACAAAAGAAGACCCTTTCCAAAGCATCATGTCCTTAGACCCAAATTCTGAAGTCATAATACCCTCATGAAATCCATTTTGGTTTAGTTTGGCAGCCCATGTAATGAAATGTCTCTCTGTACTTAGCTCCTTTACAGTCAAAAAATTTAAAGAAAACACAATAATACAAAGAATCCAGACTCTCTATGAATTTTCCATTTTTATGTAGCTTTTTTTAATTTCTCTTAATCAATAACTATCTGTACTCTGTCTCTTTAAAGACTTTACCCCCCCCTTTTAAGGGCATTAATTTATTCTTTCTCTCTATATATGTTTTTCTCTCTCAAGCCTACGTACAGTCATCCAACATTGTGACCCACAGAGGTCTTTTATGTCTGAAATCTGTTTTATTGTGAATCTGTAATCTTTCTACTATCCAGGTTCTTAAAAACTTAAGTTGCACCATGTACAGGTAATACGGTACTGCCTGTGTCCTGCCCAGTCTAAACTTTAACTGCGCTGTTTTTATGGTAATTACGGTAGTTCCTGCCTGAGACCAGCACAGTTCAGCATGGTGGAGCTGAGCTGCTCCTGCCTCAGAGCCATTTGGTGCCCCTGAGCTGCAGACAGTTCCAGGCACACAGCAGTCCACATTGGCGCTGCAGTTATCAGTTTAATTCTGAGACTGAGGTGCAGCACAGAAACTCTTTTCATCCAAGTTACAGCAAACTCTGACACGCAGAGCACTGCACAGTCTGAAAACGCATCTCTGTATGGCGGCAGGAATCCGCCATGCTCTTCTGCCTGCCTAAGCCTGATTCTGACATCTGCCCAGGTGCAGGCAGGGAGCACTGAGTCATCAGCACGGTCTCAGAGCACTCTCCTTCTGATCCCAAGCGGGAACACAAACATCCAGTCCCATAAAAGCCAAAGTTTGCACTGGTGGCACAGCCCCAGGAAGCTGCGCTTTAAAATGACACAGCTTTTTTTCTGCTGCTGTTGCTGAATCAGGAAATCTCTCTACGGCACACCACCAACAAAGAGCAAAACTCTGCGTTAAACTCTGTTTTTCCTCTGTTTTATATTAAGCTCTCCCAGGTTTTTAAGTGGATTTAGCCCATCACGTCTGGGTGCCACTCTGTAGAGTTAGGAGCGGCGGGGCTGAGTCCCTGGCACCCGGCCGCCCGCATGGCTAGCTTATGCCCGAAATAATTACATGGAAACTGTATTCTTTTAAACACTGCCTGGCCC
>NW_026068101.1:0-5000 GCF_014885135.2 Alexandromys fortis
TCCATAGGTTCCATAGCTTTGTTTCCCATATGCCTGAGTGGTCTGTGCATATCATTGAGTTGGCTGGGCTGTGTAAGCACTGTAGCCCTGCTGGGCTGCAGCTTGGCTGTAGGTACTGTAATCTGTGGACGCCATTTTCTCTCCTTCCTCCTCGTTCTCTCCCCCTCGACAACATTCTGACCCTGTTCTTGAAACTTGCTTAGAAGAGAACACAAGTGTGATAGCTTCACTACTGATCAGGAATCTGCTCTTGTTCATGTCCCAGGTGACGCTTTCGACCCTCAGAGTGCTAAGGAGTATTTCAGTGCTACCAATCCAGCTGAATACACCCACTATGAAACTCTCTCCAAGGTTCTGCCACTTTGGGAAGTTACAATGACACTGCTGATGGTAACCACCGGAATATTGTTTCTGAAATTTGTATCAACAGTGATGATGTGGGTATTCAACCTAATTTAACATGTGACATGCATTAAAATGAGTTTAACAAGGTAAGTTAGACCACAGCGGTGGTTTAAAATAGATGATGATTTATGCACTAGAAATCCAATTCTCTTTGGCACCAATACATATCATAACTAAATTTTGTGCTGTATATATAGGACTCTTTAGCCATTACCTAAAACTAGAAAAATGCTTCTCTTTTCCAATCATATTGAAAATACATCTAACATGAAGCTTGTGTTGTCTGAATGGCTAAGCAGAGAAATGTAACTGTTAGATATTAGTTTCTATTTTTCTCTGTCCATAAACTGTGACTTATGTGGATAGCATCATTTTGGAAATAAACACCCCCAAAGAAGCAACATGTGAGAATAAAACCAATGAAATAAGGCTCCACATTGTCACCACTTCTCAAATACAATGACATTCCTTGTGACATGACACTACATAAGATTCTACTGATGATGCCTCTGTTACTGCTCATCCTGACGCTGCCACCAATGATGTTCTTGATACTACTGATAATTCTTGCTTTTCTTTTTAGTTGCTGCTGAAGCCTATGAGGAGCTACTGAAAACAATGACAATTTCAGGAATATTTTAGAAAATTTATAAAGTTTAATGTTAAATATTTCTTGACACCATATATATTGATTTCAGTATATAATATTTTTTCATTAAAATATGTTTTAAAAATATTTTAAACTGTTTCTTGGTATTGTACAAACTGTTGACATGATGTCTTGGTGACATGTTTAAGGAGAAAGCTTCTATAATACCTATCAGAGATAGAACAGATAGTGGCATATCAAATCAGACACACCTGACTATGAAAGAAGAAAAAGCAGAGAGGCAGAGGGAGAGAGACATGTTCCCTGTCTTCCCTTCTTTGTCTGTTGCATGAATCTAAATCTGTACCTTTCTGAAGAAGTCTGTCTGTCCCTGTGCTTGTTTTTTTTTTTTTGTCTGAGTCTATGTCTGTCCCTACATCTGTCCTTGTGTGTAAATGTGTGTGTCTGCCCCTTTTGTTGCTCACTCTTTTATTGAATTTCCCCATAAGAATCACCTGGGGAAGGAGTGGGATACTTTACAGAATCATTTGTGGAGTCTTACAAGGGATGAAGGTAATAACTGCAACTGATCCCAACTCACCCAGACAACAAAAAACATTACAAACACCATGTTTGCCCAGTAATGCTGCTGTGTTCAACTGTTTTGGTGGATATTCATTTAAGAGTGTTTTCAACCTCTATGTTTGCTGTTTTATACAAATGATACACATTTGTTCTGGATCGGGGGCACAGAAGAAAATAAGATTAGTTAAGTATTAGTTTAGTTTGTAAAAGTGGCTATGCAGGAAGACCAAGGAAAGTAGTGGTAATTGTTACATTGTTCTCTTAAAAGTGGGTTAACAATCAGTTTGAGTACACAGTAAGATAGCAGCCTTATATCTTAAATGACCTCAAAGCATGTTATGAACTCTGGCTGTGATGTCAAGCAAAGGTTCCAGTCTCTAGAATCAGAGAGATTTCCATATTACATCACCATGGCCTTAGTCATTGGGCTCTGAACCAGGTTTACAGGACCAGCCAAGAGTTCCCTGCTGTGTGGTAGACCTAAAATCAAATCACAAAATTTATTGTTCCTATAAAAGTCAACACACTATCACACGGAGAATATCTTCCCAGGCAAGTTGTCACATGCAGGGTCTACAAAGAATCATCGCCAACTTTCCTCATCCAGTAGCTTGCATAGAAACTTCTAGTACTGTGGAAGCTATCCAGCACAGATGCAACATGACCTTATGTCCTATATCCCAAGTGTATAGTGTGTTAAGAATCATCCACCAATCTAATTCTCGTGTGTAAATGAGGACATTGGTAGCAGCCTGTAATGTTTGACAGGAGCCCCCTTACTTCACAGCTCAGAAGGAACTATCTCACAGTATTGGAACCTTTGTTTAGTCAACTTAATCTTTGGGAGGAACGTTACCCCTGCATGCAGGGCTCCTTCATTCAGTTGTTTTACTTAGGCTTCCAAGGATGCAACTCCATTCGTTAGGCTTGGTGGCAAACCACGGTACATGTGTAGAGGTCAGAGCATCATTTTCTGGATCACACTCTTACCTCTACCATGTGGTTTCCCAACATCACACTCAACAGCATATGGCTGGCATCAAGCACCTTCACATGCTAAACTATTTAACCAGCCCCTCAAATGGTTTTAAAGGACTTCAAATGTAGTATTTTTCCAAAAGGATTTTTTCCTCCATGCTTAATTTTGGTTAACCCTTTCCCCACCACCACAGTTCTCCCATCGCTGATGAAAACTTTCCACTTGCAAGGTTTCTTTACCCTTCCACAGTGCATTTCCTCTGCCATCCCACTTCCCTCCAGGCCTGTTCTCCTCTATGATCCATTTCATGCTTTGAGTTTTACAGGCATTCCAAATTAAAAACATTTATCTGAAAATTCAAAGCTTGGAACCACATGTAAGATAAATAATTCAATTAAAAATGGGGTACAGGGGCTGGAAAGATGGCTCAGTGGTTAAGAGCGCTACCTGCTCTTCCAAAGGTCCTGAGTTCAATTCCCGGCAACCACATGGTGGCTCACAACCATCTGTAATGAGGTCTGGTGTCCTCTTCTGGCCTGCAGACATACACACAGACAGAATATTGTATACATAATAAATAAATAAATATTTTTTAAAAAATGGGGTACAGAACCACACAGAATTCTCAGAAGAATCTCAAATGGCTGTAAGACATTTAAGGAAAGGTTCAACATTCTTAGCCATCAGAGAAATGCAAATCAAAACAACTCTGAGATACCATCTTACACTTGTAAGAATGGCTAAGATCAAACACATTAATGATAGATTATGTTGGAGAGGATGTGGAGTTAGGGGAATACTACTCCATTGATGGTGGGAACAAAAACCTGTACAACCACTTTGGAATTCAGTATGGTGGTTTATCAGAAAATTGGGAATCAACATACCTCAAGACCCAACAAGACCACTCTTGGGCATATACCCAAAGAATACTCAACCATACTATGTATGTTCACAGATACATACTCCAGTGTGTATCTGTGAACATTCATGCCCCTACAGACATCCTTGTGACCATATGACTGGCTAGCAGTGACAGCTCATTGTCACTTCTCAGTATCATCAGACTCCAAGAGACTAGCATACTGTGTATTGCTGGCCTAGGAATAGATGAAGTTCAAAGTGCAGTTTCCCTGGGATAGTTGTCACTTTTTCAACCCTGTAAAGTCAAAAAATCACCAGCCAGGGTACTGAATTTTAGGGCATCAAAAAAAAAAAAAATAACCCTTAATGCTAGCTCATGGAAAACTGGATTTTTGTAATACATTTGAACACAAACAGAATACATTGAAAGATATTCTGTAAAAGCATTATGTGTATAGTTAGCCATGACCAAAAATAAATCCTGAAACAGAGTTTGAAAAAAAAAAATCACACTATTAAAAAAAACGTAGTACATACAATTTTGGAAAATCTTTGTTAAATTGAACCATCAGAACTTCTGCCTGATTTTCAATATCTAACTTTATATCTACATCAAACAAGACTTTGAATATGAGAAATGAGTTAGTCTTTTAATCCTTCTAATGAAGTCCACCTTCATCATGCTCGTTTTGAGAGTCTATTAGAGGTGGGTCCAGATGATCTAATCAAGCACAGGTTGCTGGCAGGAGGTGAAGTTCTGCCTCCTGTAGAAATCAGCCTGTGCTGCCTATTCTGACAGTAACACCCTAATACCTCCCTCTCAAGGCTAATTTCCAGTCTCTCAGACAAATGTCTTGATGATGTTTGATTTTTCTTGACTCAAGGTTTAGATAAAGCTATTGTAAAAACTCACAAGGCAGGACTCCAAGGTCTTTATTTTATCAATGCTCTAAAAATACATCCTGGTATTAAGAAGGAAAAGTAGTGTACGTATGAATAGAATATTATTGGCTATTACTGATTCATAGAAACAAACCTGCCCTCTTATTCTAGAGCTGAGTGAAGTCTGACTGTTCTATTTAGCATTAGACAACTGAAATGTACCCCTGTCTCTACAGATGTTGCTGTATGAATGCTCCTTTCAGGTCTCCTTATTAATATTCTGAGTGCAGTACAATATTTCTAAAAAGTACATAATTTTTATAGTGAGTATGCCTTTGACTTTAGGTATGTTCTTCTCTTGGCAGACTGAAAATGGGGTATATTTTGCCAAAAAGTATGAAGAACGAATCTAAGAAAACAATATGACTGAAATCTGTGTTCTTCAAAAACTTTCCCCTGAGTTTACATGTTAAAATGCAAGAATATCAACACCTCACAAATATATCTGAATTAAAAAATAAGAACAACATAGGAAAATTTCCTTTTATAAACATAGAGGATGTTGGTGCATAAATAGAATAACACTGTTAAGTGATTCGAAAGCAGTCATTATATCTTCTTCCTGGGAAGTTTATGGCTTCCATCCCTAGTTTCAAGCACAGGTGAACACGAATCTTAACTGGGAAGAGGTCACAT
>NW_026068101.1:7500-24040 GCF_014885135.2 Alexandromys fortis
AGAAATGGCTCAGAGCTTAAGAGTACTGACTGCTCTTCCAGAGGTTCTGAGTTCAGTTCCCAGTACTCACACACATCTATAATGACAACTGATGCCCTCTTCTGGCATGTAGGCAAAGAGGTAGATGGGACACCGTATACACAATAAAAACTTTAAATAACTGTATTCAGTGGCAGTGGTGAGAGACAGATCTAGCAGGACATGGCTGCCTGAGAAGTGGGCCAGTGACTGCCACAGTCACTGGCTGAAGACAGTAGTATTCAGGTATAGCCTCTGTGCCAGTGGGAAAACAATATTTTGGCACTCCATGTGTGTGACATGATCACATAAATGGAGAATTCACACTAGTCGGCCATTACTCGTGGGAACTCTGAAAAGTGGACTTATACTTGGAAACTGCAGGAGGTGCTTGAGCCCACCACCAAACTGAGAAGTCAGCAGATTTGGTGAGACATTGGGACGTCTTGAGGGAGAGAGCTGAGTAAAATTTTTTTTTAAAAAAATCATTTCCATGTTAAGGATGAAAAATATCACAAATGACCCTATATAATGCTACCATGGATGGTTTGAAAATGGAAATAGTAAATAAGGGGATAAAAGACTTAGCTGGGATTGACATAATGCCGATTATAATCAACATCAGTCTGGTAATTCATATCTCATCCTTAATAGCCACAGTGGTTTCTTTTGCCAAATATAAAATGTGTGGTCTGATAATTGTGCCAAATATGAAAAGTTGACAGATAAGATATAAATTTTAGAAAGACTTGTATGTAAAGATAAGAAAATTTGACTGATAAGACATAAGCCTTAGGCCAGGTGGTGGAGGCACACCTTTAGTTCCAGCACTTAGGAGGCAGAAGCAAGTGGATCTCAGTGAGTTCAAGGCCTGTCAGGACTGCTACTCAGAGTCTCAAAACAAAACAACAACAACAACAACAAACCAGACAAACCTTATACTGACCTACTAATGAAAATAAGAGAAATACTCAGACACAGGAATGTAGACAAGAACCCCCCATGCCACTGCATCATGAACTGAAGTGCAGTGTCCCAAAATTATTAGAAAATCTGCCGTAATTACTATACAATAACCAGGAGACAACACACACCCTAAGGTCATCAGAAAGTTAATGGAATCCTATAGACATATTCTATTTGAGGAGATTTGAAGAAGCAGTCGTTTCATATGGTAAGCATTCATCCTATGTAAAGCAGATGTTAAATTCATGAGCAACGCAGAACAGAAATATCCCACAAGACTGGAAAAAATTGGTCACAGAAATATTGAAAGCTGGTCTCAGACACAATGGATAACATGGTGGCAAGAGCAAGCTAGAGTCATAGAACAATGAAATAGGGCTAGAGGCATTGATGATTCCCAAGACCAGCTTCTAGGTGAGCACCAATATGCCGAGTTGCAACAGTTGAATTTGATGCATACAACTTGCTGCAATTTGTTACAGATAGTTTGAACTGGATGATCACACACTGGCCCTTAACAGCTTGAGTGCTTGGGACAAGGTTGAAGAATCAGGAAAAAAAAGACTTTTCTATCACTTGGTGCCTTTGTGTTTTCACTGCTGTGAAGAGATACCATGACCATGGCAACTCTTATAAAGAAAACATTTAATTAAGGGGATGGCTTACACTTTCTCAAGTTAAACCTATTATCACCATGGCAGAGAACACAGCGGCGTAGAGGGAGATGTGGTGCTAGAGCTGAGACCTACTAGCTCTTGCAGGTAAAAGGAAATCAACTGAGATACTGGGTGGTACCCAGAGCATAGAAAACCTCAAAGCACAGCAAACCCCCACAGTGACACAGTTCCTCCAATAGCTCATACCCACTCCAACAAAGTCACACCTCTTAATACTGACAATCCCTATGAGATGATGAAAGCCAATTACAATCAATCTACAGACTTGGCAACTAGCCAAGGAAAGTTTAAGGACATGTACCCTGTCCCAACAGTTAGAATTGGGCAGGATTTTGTTTTTGTCCTTCCAGGATAAAAGCATCCAACTAAGGAATCTATAGATTTCTGGACAAATGAGATATCTGAAGAGGAGGAATCATCAAGAGAAAATATCCCAAGAAAAAGAGTAAATCAGGGTAGAATTTCATCAATCTTCCCAAACATGGTCTTTTCTTAATCCCAATTCAATTAAAAATCAAAGCTGGTTTTGCAGTTGGAGCATGGCTTTCTTCTTCTCTAAACCCAAGCATGCTTGTTAAAGAAAAATTGAAAATCTCTGCTTCATGTTTGAAGAGCTGCCTAGTATGGGACAGAAGAAAATCAAAATTAAGGGACTATTTTATTGCCATGAATCCTTGGTTTCATTTTGACTCTTTGAAACTTTTCCTAAGATATAAATACTATCTCAAAATCTAAAAGATTTTCATGTATATATAAACTTTGTCAGGATATTAGTAGTCGTGTAGACTACTAATTAATTCTCAAAATAAGCTTCATCCAGCTACTTGTATATGTTTCAGGGTTTGAGTCTGAAGCAGGTAATTAGGCACTAAGCTTGTGTACCCCTGATGTACTTGATAGATTCTGGTTGTCTAACATTTCAGAGATCTGTTGTATACAGCATATAAAATGTTTTAAGTTTTCTGCAATAAACCATGACCGTTCTTAACAAGAACCTTCGAGTGCTCCAAAAAAATGAAGGGGTCCTTCAATAATGACTGTGGTAATGCCATTAAGCTAACAAACAATACCCAAAGATCAGTTTTGGCGTGCAAACCTTTAGGACAACTTCAGAGCAACTAGTTAAGATGGTCCAGGCTCACAGACTCCTCCAGGCAGGACTTCTGTTAAGCCCCACACTTTCTCACAGAGACTAGACAACAAATGATACAGCTAGCTTTCTCAGGACTTGGTCATTATCACAATTTTCTCAGGGGCCTCTAAAGATGCTGCTGCCCCAGATAATAAGAAGTAATTTGAAGAAAATGACAACCACATTACCAAGAAGTGGTGTGGATAGTTTTTGGTCATTTGGTGAGTTTTGAATGTTTGTTGTCATTTAGGGGAGTTGGTTGTAAGCTGTTATTGGTCATGGTTAGGGAAGAAGTAAAAAAAGGTTAGATTAAGAGATTTATTTTTTTTCATTTGTCTATCCTTTCTCTCCTACCTAATGTTGAAAAGGGGGGATGGGGAACAAAAAGGGGGAAATATAAGAATGATAGAATAAAATGGTAGAGTATTGAATCTACTTTTAAACTGAAAACCAACTACTAGTCTCAAACATTTTACACTGGTATGATTTTTTTTATATTAATACAAATTTGAGGTTTTGTTTTAACATACTGGATAAGTGTTTCTAATCATGAACCTATGCAACTCATTTTAAAATGTAATGTAAATTCTAGTTCTTAAAAGCTACTACTACAAACTCTTTAGGATAACTAAGAAATAATGGTTAGTGGATAGTCATCTATAACAATCAAATTTATAGCCATCTTAGTTATGTTTTTAATAGTGTATGTATGTACAGTTAAGGAAAATATAGTCGAAGTGCATGAAATATTAGAATTGGTATAAAATGTAACATCTAGATAAGAATCATAAGGGTTCTGAATTAAAGTTCAAAAGCTTTTGCTCATGTACAAACACTTAACACTTTGCACATAAATCATGATCAATAACAATGGTGTTAAATTCACTAGTTCCCTAACACTGCTGAAAATTTAATGAAAAGAAAATACTTAAAGTCAGTATCTGACTGGCATTAATTACCTCACTAATATATTTCACACTCAAAAATACTACAAGGAGTAAGTTCAAACAAAATATTATGGCATCTCAAATACATGATTTTATTTTCCATATTTAAGTGTAACTTTTCTACTCAGACAGTATGTTGTATATTATGCATATAACTGAATAACATGGAATATCAGACAAGTAAATAAAAGAGTATACATGTGTGTGAGTGTGTGCATGTGGAAGTTATCTGTGATAGTTTGAATGTTACTGGCCCAAATAAACTCATAGGGGGTGGCACTATTAGTGTGTCATTGTGAGGACAGGCTCTGAGGTCTCCTATGCTCAAGTTAAGCCTAATTCAGTTTACTTCTTGTTGCCTGTGGATCAAGATGTAGGGCTCTCAGCTCCTTCTCCAATTTCACGTTTGCCTATACACCTTCATGTCCTGCCATGACAATAAGGGACCAAACCTCTGAGCTGAAAGCCTGTCCAATCAAATGTTCTGTTTTATAAGACTTGCTGGGGTTATGGTGTCTCTTCACAGCAGTAGAAGCCCTAAGATACTATCATTTGGATCTAGCTAACAACAGTTATGTTGCTGCAATGTGGTGTCAGATAGGCAAGTCATTCAAGGCTCTCCTAACTAACGTAGATTAGTCTGCTTTATTTTAAACACAAGAGGTTAAGCTTCCACATGCAAATGTGCATAAGCATGATTAGATGTGCTCTTAAGACAGGGATCTAATGGCATAATCTGCTAAGACTGCTGTCCCTTCCAGAAACTTTAAAACAGTCAGTGAAATTGCCTATTACCTGACAGTCACAATATGAGTTGTTATGCTTTACAATAGTCTCTCCACCATGAAGACTGAAACCTCTGGACCTGTGAGCCAAAATAAATAATTTCCAGCTTTAATCTGTTACCTAGATATTTTTTGTGAAATATATAGTAAGGTAACTGATATAGGCAGGAAACAAACTTTGAAGAAAGACTGGTATAAAAGTGGCAATGAGTGAAATAAACGGAGCTGTCATCCAGTAGTAAAGTGCAGAGTCACTGCTGATTGTGTGACAATTCGTTCTTGTTGCTAAGTGTAGCACCTCACCTCCCTCCAGTACACCAAAAGGCTTTTAATAAGCTTCACGGTAGAAAGAATCACTACATTTTGTAACCTTCAAAGTACCTCAAAAATCTTAGACACCAGTGAGTCTAGAGACCACAAATGTTTCGATTGCACAACGAATCAGTAAAAATTATGTCAATGTAGTATCTCAGAGAGTTCACATTATTTTATCTATACGTAATAGTGTATTGTTGAACAAAAACAATTTGTACACAATTAGATAAATATATAAGACTGAAAGTAAGCTAAAAAGGACTTTCTTTAAATAAATTAATTAAAAATTTTTTTCATTGTAAGGCCAGGCATTACGGTACATGCTTTTAATCCCAACACCTGAGAGGCGGAGTCAGGAGGTTCTCTGTGAGTTCAACGCCAGTCTAGTCTATAGAGCAAGTTCCAGGGCTGCCAGGCTAGATAACAGAGAAAGCCTGTCTCAAATTTCTTCATTGTACACAGTGTGATGTTACACAGGAAATTTACCATAAAGTATATAATGTAGTTGAGGATGTTGCCCTACAAGTGCTCTGCTCTGGCCTTTACTACTCTAGTTAATCCTCAGGGTTCACCTATGTAGCTCTTCTTCTACATTCATGTATATACAAACATTTTATATATCTGTATAAAATCTAGGTACCACAACTTTATGGGGGCACACTTAAATTTGTTTACCTCCAGGTGAATCACGTTTTTCAGCAAATGATATCTTTATTCTTGTTATGGCCGAATGAAATTCCACTGCGTGCATGTACCTCATTTCTTATATCCAGTCCTTTGTTGTTGAACATAAGGGCGGTTCCTATAAACTAATTATTGCAAATAGTGCTGCAACTAACATACAAGTTTCTCTATGGTAAGATGACTTGAAGCCATGCAGGTCATACAAACAGCATACTTAGGACATGTATGTAGTGAATATAGTACCAGTTTTTTGAGGACCCTCCATATTGGTACACATATTGGCAAAAACAACTGACATTCCCACCAGCAGTATATACAACCTACATTTTTCCACGGTTCCCATCATTTGCTGTTATGATGACATCATACTAACAGGTGTGATAATGTTGGAAATCTCCGCTCCAGTCTCACTTCCCATTCCAAACCCCACCCTCAAGACAGGGTTTCTCTGTAGCTTTGGAGCCTGTCCTGGAACTAGCTCTTGTAGACCAGGCTGGCCTCGAACTCACAGAGATCTGCCTGCCTCTGCTGGAATTAAAGGTGTGCACCACCACCGCCTGGCTTCCCCACCCTTCTTAGAAAGCCCACCATTGGCAGCTCCCCGGCCCCCCTTGGGGCTGCTCAAAGACCATGCCTATAGGGTATTTAAGGTTTTCATTTGGGAGCGGCAGTGTGATTTCTTCTTAGCCCTGAGATCGTCCAGGGGTGCTTTGCTCATTAAACCTGGATTTTAATTTGCCCTGATCTGACCTATTGCATAGGCAGAGAAACCCACTGCCGGGATTCAAAAATACCTATCCTCTGGTGCTGGGCCTGGATACCGTAACCACGTGGCTGTGGGAAGCCACTCTCCCTCTTACAATGCTCTCTCCCAAACTGATCAGCTTTTGGCCCAATAAACTGCCCATTACAAGACCCCTCCCAATCTTCAGGGTACCCTGTCAAGATGTGGCTGTACAGGGGCAACCCTAACCCACTTCTGAAGCAAGGCTTGTCTTTGTTCTGTGGGACCTTTGGTTAGGAGATGTTCTATGCAAAGACAGCCCACCTCCCCTCACCACTTGACCTCAGACTATCTAGGTGGATGTCCTGCCATGATCTTTGGTCTTTGGCATAGCCTTTGAAGTGGGCAGCACCAAGTCTAAATCTATTTCCCCAACTGCTGCAAAATTTATCCAAAGTTACTCAGTATTTGGGATCTGTACTTCCTCCCTATTCATACTCCACTCTGCTTCTGCCTGCTCTCTCACCGGTGTCTTGTTCTTCCATGTGTTACATGTGGAACAAGTCAGCTGCATTCTCCACATGGTTCTTGTCTTCCCCTGCTCCTGCTACTACCACTGACACCGAAGCATGACAGACTGTGGCTGTTCCTCTGTCCCATCCGGCTTTCCACTCTGTACATAGGAGGCATACATTCGTTTGCCTTGGGGAAGGGGACAGCATGCCACATCCGTCTTCTGATGCCTCCCATCGTTGCTATGCTTAGCAAGCTGGAGCCAGTGTCGTGTGGGGAATGCAATGGGTGTTGGCATCCTTCCCTCCAACTGGGAGCATCCTCCCTGCCTACTCCTTTAATTCCTATGGTTTCTTATACTGTGAGTTCTGATCTTATGATGGAGGAAGGTCATTGGTTAATTACAATAAAGAAACTGCTTGGCCCTCATAGGTTAGAACATAGGTGGGTGGAGTAAACAGAACAGAATGCTGGAAGAGGAAGTGAGGTAAGATGCCTCAGACAGACACCATGCAGCTCATCGCCAGGGCAGACACGAGTAAGCAAGCCCCCAGGTCAGACATGCTGAATCTTTCCCGGTAAGCGCACCTAGTGGTGCTACACAGAATATTAGAAATGGGTTAGATCAACATGTAAGAGCTAGCCAATAAGAGGCTGGAACTAATGGGCCAAGCAGTGTTTAAAAGAATACAGTTTGTGTGTTGTTATTTCGGGTAAAGCTAGCCGGTGGCAGGAGCTGGGTGGCGGAATGCAACCCGCAGCTCCCTTTAACAATCTTAGAATTTTTAAGTTGATCATCTGACATGGCTTCCCATGGAAAGTTATGTCTGTCTTTCTGTTAAAACATTCTGTCTACTTTGTATGGATGGACGGCACTCTGTGCCTATGTATTTTCTTGTGTATAAATACATGTGGCCACTGAACACTTGTTTCTGACTGGTTTTAAATGCCCAGGTTTACATGTTCCATGTGTCTTGGTAACAGCTCAGCTGTTGCTATTACAACCAGCTGCCTAGGTTCAAAATTTGCCTCTGGACTACTGAGAACTCAAGAACAATGGCAATGGGTTTTTGATCCTACTGCACATACTGGCTTTGGGGGAGCCTAGGCAGTTTGGATGGTCACCTTACTAGACCTGGATAGAGGTGGGTGGTCCTTGGACTTCCCACAGGTCAGGGAACCCTGATTGCTCTTTGGGCTGATGAGGGAGGGGGACTTGATTGGGGGAGAGGTACTTGACCGGGGGGAGGGGGAGGGAAATGGGAGGCAGTGGCAGGGAGGAGGCAGAAATCTTTAATAAATAAATAAATTTAAAAAAGAAAAAGAATAAAATTGTAAGGTAATACATTGCAAGATATAATCAAGCCATCTGGGCATTGTATACACAGAAATAATATGTGAAAACGAACAAGAAAAAAAATTTGCCTCTGGGTTTTTCTGGCCCTGAATCTGATGCGATGACAGAGAAAGTTATTCTGTAAGTGAAATGAAAACTTGTGATTGCAAACTGGAGTTGCTCTGGGAAATAACACATGGTCGGGCACCATTTTAACTAAGTACATCACATGGGCAGTCACCACTTTGACTAAGGCTGAAACAGAGGGAGGTCACATGACTATATCACCTCCTAAATAAAATTGACCATATGGAGTGTTCCACCAAGGAGACATTAGATCTCTAATATGATAAAAAAAAAAACAAGGTTTATGAAAGACAGATTTCTTTTTTTTTTAATTTATTTATTTATTTATTAAAGATTTCTGTCTCTTCCCCACCGCCGCCTCCCCTTTCCCTCCCCCTCCCCCAATCAAGTCCCCCTCCCTCATCAGCCCAAAAAGCAATCAGAGTTCTCTGCCCTGTGGGAAGTCCACGGACCACCCACCTCCATCCAGGTCTAGTAAGGTGAGCATCCACGAAACTGCCTAGGCTCCCACGTAACCAATAGGTCCAGTAGAATCAAAAACCCGTTGCCATTGTTCTTGAGGTCTCAGTAGTCCTCCTTGTCCGCTATGTTCAGCGAGACCAGTTTTGACCCAGGCTTTTTCAGACCCAGGCCAGCTGGCCTTGGTGAGTTCCCAATCCCCATTGTCTCAGTGTATGGGTGCACCCCTCCCGGTCCTAAGTTCCTTGCTTGTGCTCTCTCTCCTTCTGCTCCTGATTTGGACCTTGAGATTTCAGTCCGGTGCTCCAATGTGGTTCTCTTGAAAGACAGATTTCTAAACAATGCTGGTTTACTGGAGAATCAAAGTGGCACCTCCATGCATTCAAACACTAAATTGTTTACAACGTTAAAACTTGTTTTTTGCCTTCCACAGATTATGAATACGATCTATGTCCCAGGACCACAGCTGAACACCAGAGACTGAGATATTCCTATTTTATGATGTAGCAATATGATGACCTAAACAGTCTGACAATAGGTTTTTTCCTCCTTATCTAAGGTCTATTCAGGGTGACAAAGACCAATTTAAAAACAACATCTAACTTTCTTGCTTTTACCAACATTAGTAAACTGTAGCTAATCTGGTAAATCACTAAGACATACAAGTTAACCATCAATTACCTCATAACAGATCAACTTCTTTGGTATGTTCAGATATAGCAGGTGAAATTTATCACTTCTGATAGTATTTGATGACTAAGGTACTGACAGATTTACCAGTTTAACATCTCTCCCCCCGACTCCCCAAGGTTACAACCACTTTGGGAGCTCATAATTCATTAGTTAAATTTCCTGTTAAAAACACAGACAAGTTTGCCTCATTCACAGGCTTCATAATACAGAAAATAAATAGGTCTAGGTGTAACTTCCGAGGTTGAGTTCTAGCACTGCAGTTTTGACTGCTACTGCATAGAAGCTTTCTCAGCATTACTGTATCATCTTCAGTCACATATGGCAAAACTCTGCCGAGATGCTAACTCATCCCCCTCTGAAGAGATTAGCATTGGAGAGGGTAGGGAAGCCTCCAGGCAGGTTCAACTCTGTTCATCCTCTCATGCTCCTCAGCCTCCCTCCTTCTTCCTCTACTCGCTCAACCTCTTTTCTTCAGTAAATTTCCTCTGGTTATCTTCTAGGTATAGACTTAAAGGTGTGTTTCACTAGGCTGAAAGCAAGCACTAGGAAAAATGTCCATGCCTCTTAACCCAAAGCCACAGACTATTTCTATGACACCAAGTTGTAAATCTGTTCCAGTTGTCTTACAGACATCTGCAAGTTCCTGGCCAAAGAATCCTGCTATCAAGGAATCTAGCCTGGTGGATCAATCTCTAGACAGGCCCACTCCTCCTGCCAGACTTATGCCAAGGCCAACCCACAGAGGGGCCTACAGATAATGCCAGTTCCTGCACCTGTTCTGAAGACATCAATGAGATGCCTACTAGTAGGATGACTTCACCCACATGTCCACTCATAATAAGCTCCATTATCTCTTAACTCTTAGTGATACCTTTATAGGAGGGATGGAGGCAACCCCCACCTCCAGGGAAACAGCTCTGTGATGGCTGAGGTGCTCCTGAAGCATATTATCCCCCAATTTGATGTGCCATCTCCCCAAACTCCTGGGACATTAGTGCTAGTACCACCTCTCCAGGTTGAAACAGGAACCTATCCGGGATAAATGGTCTGGCCAACTGGAACCGGACGCTCTGGCTTGTTAACCCTTGCCTCCTCTGTACAACCAGAGCACATCTGTTTCATTCTCTCTGACAGGCATCACTCTTCCTATGGCTAGTCCTGTCCACAGGGCTGATGTTAATAATCTATTTTTTCTCCTAGCAACCTCCCTTATTCACTTCCTCAAGAAATAGACCCCTGAGGTCTCCAGGATGGCAGTTGACCAAATGCTTCTTCACCCACCTCCCACCGAGCATGAGTCCACTGACTCTGGACTCCCCTCCCCATACTGTTCTATGCCAGCAGGAAATAGATAGACTTGAAACGGTACCCAAAGGTTGAGATGTTGGAAATCTCTACTCTGGTCTCACTAAGCCTGCCATAGGCAGCTCCTCTCCTGGAGCTACTCAAAGACCTTGCTTACAGGGTATTTCCTCCTTGGAAGCAGCAGTGTGATTTCTCTCCTACTTCCGCCACCCCCCAAGAAACACCCAAAAGTTGCTTTGCTCATTAAACCTAGACTTTTAATTTGACCTGATCTGACATATTGTATCGGCAGAGAAACTCATTACCAGAGATTTAAAAATACTTACCAATGGGGTTTCAATGCAGTTTTAGTTCACACTTCTCTAATGGTGAACATTTTCACAGGTTTACTGGACATTTCAACCTTTGTGAACGGTTTGTTCATTGGTCCATTTGCTAACTGGGTTAATCTCTTGCTTATTTTTTGTTGCTAGTCTTATTGGGGAGTGTTTTACTATATTCTAAAAATAATCCTGTGTTTGATGTAAAGATCAGCGATTTCTCTCCCATTCTGAAGTGAAGAAACCTTCACTCAACATTTTCTTTACACGCGTATTTAATTTCATGAAGGTGACTTGTGAACTGTTAGCATTATTTTCTGATAAACTGGAGTACTAGCCTGAAAGTCCCTACCTCTTGTCTGTATCTTGAAGTATTTCCCCTACTTTTTCTTCTAACAGTTTCACAGAGTTTTGTGTCTTCAAATTAGGTCTTTGTTTTATTTACAGTTGATTTTTGTCAGGGTAAGAAATAGGAATCTCAAATCATTCTGCTACAGTTGGGTACAAGATCCATTTGTTAAAAGGCTGTCTTTTTCCAATATGTTGTTGGCATCTTTGTCAAAAACAAGGTGCTTGTAGCTGTGCGGATTTATATCTGGTTGCTTTAGCCTGTTCCTGAGGTGGTCTGAATAAGAATACCCTTCACAGGCTCATATATTTGCATGCTTCATCATTAGGCAGTGGAACTACTTGAAGGATTAGGAGGATTGCTTTGTTTTCGGCCCACTACACCCCTCCATACAGAAGGAATTTACTCACTATGAGACTACGTTTCAAAATCTCCCCCACTGCTTCCAAAGCTCAAAGACAAGCAGAATAGCAAAATTCTTTTAATTTAACCATTCCTTTTTCAAGGCACTAAAGCCCCCTCACTCCAATCCTCCATAAATGCTATTCAGTGGATCATCTATCTGAGACACCCAGCTGACCTTCAAGTCCACCACCAATTTCCCCTTATTTGAGCCTGGTGATACTGTCCGGGTCAAGCAGGTAGCCAAGGGACACCGAAAGAAACTTGGAAAGAACCTATATAGTGATACTCTCCACTCCTAGATGTGTGAAGGTAGCATTGCACCATGGATACACATCCAGGTCAAGGAAGTGGAAGCCACAGCTATTGTCACCAAATGGACTGTATCCTGGACTATGGGTCCATTAAAATTAAGGTTTCATCGGGGCCCTGGTCCCTTACACTTCATTCCCCTCTAGTTCCTAAGTCTTGTGTTTTTCGCTATGGGTATCATTGCAGGGTCACAGTCTAACCCCCATCATCCTCAGATGTGAATCTGAGAACGAAGGAAGGCAGGTACAAGGAAAATGTCTTAGAGTTCTGTTGCTGTTAAGAAAGGAAAATGTCTTAAGAGTTCTGTTGCTGTTAAGAGACGCCATTACTACAGCAACCTTCACACACACACACACACACACACACACAAACCATTTACTTGGGGACTTGCTTACTGTTTCAGAGATGCAGTCCATTTTCATCATGGCAGGGAACATAGTGACATGCAGAGAGGCACGGTGCCACAGTGTAGTTGAGAGTTTCACATCCAGATTTACAGGCAGTAGGCAGAGAGAGACAGTGGGTCTGTCTTGGGCTTCTGAAAAAAACCCAAAGCCCAAGCCCTGTGGCATGCTTCCAACAAGGCCACACCTAATCCAATAAAACTGCACCTCCTAACCCCTGTCAAACAGCACCACTCCCTCATGACCAAGCATTCAAATCTATGAGTCTATGGATTCAAACCACCACAGGAGATGATTGTTAATAAGGCTATCAACCAGCAACCCATATTCTATCTTGACCTTTGCTCACTGATGACCACTTTCTTATACTTGTCAGATGGTTAAGATGAACAAAACAAATGACAGCTCATGCTGCCAAGGATGTGGAATAAGCAGAACATTGCTGGTGGGAGTGCAAACATGTATAGCCACTATGGAAATCAGCAGCAGCACCTTAAGATCTACCTATTCCACTCTTGAGAACAGACTCAAAGGATGTTTCTTCCTACCATTGAAATACTTGCCCAACCATGATCAGTGCTGTTTGTCTTAGTTAGGGTTTTCTATTGCTCTGAAGAAACACCATGACCATAGCAAGTCTTATAAAGAAAATATTTAACGAGGGTGGATTGCTTCCAGTTTCATAGAATCAGTCCATTATCGTCATGATGGCAGGCATGCTGGTATGTAGGCAGACATGGTGCTGGAGCTGAGAGTGCTAATTTTTCTGCTTGTTGGAGAAACAGATCTAAAATGGAAGGGGGTAAGTTGTCCTGAACTATTCAGTTCATTAATTCACTGCCCCAAGGCAGTGCATGCTATCCCACTGGCTCACTGGCTACACCAGACCACCCAGCCATGCTGTGGTGACCCCGAGCAGAGGTCATGACCCAAGAAAACCTCAAAGAAAAGAAAGAAAGGAGACAGAGATAATCAGTATTAGGCTCCAATTACTTAGTCTCCATGCCTGACTACCTTACTGTCAGCATTTGTATGGACGTTGCCTCGTATTCTGAGCAAGCTAATGATCAGATCCTACATCCTCGACTGCATGGCCAACTAAACTACTGGTCCTTAGGACAAACTATGATTTGTCTCATGTCCATAGAACCAGTAGGAAATGTGACAGAACAAGACAGTTCCTCCATCTTCTGCTCTTGCTGAGGTCATTTTCGGCTCACCTAGAATTTGATCTCCTTCATGGAGAATCCATGGAAAATTACCCAGCTCTATTCTAGCAACCCAAGATCAAGATGGCTCAGGTAATTTAGCTTCTGTTAATCTGCTTGCCTGTGCAAACCTTCCCCTGCTTCTGCTGAACAAGATAAGATAGAAGGATGTTGTTTTTGCCTTTAAAAGCTCCTTGCTCTAAATGCTCAGGGATATGCTTAGGTCTGGAATACCTGAGTGTAGTCCAAGCTAGCTGGAATAAAGACTTTCAATTGGTTATAAACTACATCCGTATGGTCATCACAGGTGGGATTCCTATAACACTACCTGAGAGCTGGGATTTGAGACATACACCACACCATGTCCAGTTCAAGCACGCTATATGTTCTTTCTTTTTTTTTTTTTTTTTTTTTGACACGGGTTTTCTCTGTGTAGCCCTGGCTGTGCTGGAACTCACACTGTAGACTAGGCTGTCCTCAAACTCAGAGATCCACCTGTTCCTTCCTTCTGAGTGCTGGGATTTCTGAAGGTAATTAACAAGCTTTTCAATTCATAAAATTAACAATGGTTGCCTTCATCACATTATAAAGTAACTAAAGGTCTCTTATATAGGTATTAACCTGTCTGTTGTTTTTAAAACTGCATCACTATGTGGAAACAGGCTCGCCTCACAATATAGCTCAAGCTAGCCTTGAACTAGTGATCTTCTTGTCTCAGCTTTCTGAATGCAGAGATTAAAGGTATGAGCCACTATACCAGGTCTTGGAATCTAATATATTACCACCCAGATAACAATAATAGCTCAATGGTTGTGACAATCAAAACTTGTTTTCAAATAGGGGCCAAAACCCAGACACACCATTGAAACACCACTACTGTGAATGAGATGAATAGGAAACAACTGCCAGGCTCTGAGTCACTCTCTGGGAAAATATTGTTCTCCAAGCTCTCAGACCTACTGAAACCTAGGAAACAGAAAGACCACAGGGACTTGTAAGTAAAATGACACATTAAGGGTGAGAATCTCTGATCTAGACATACCCACCGTGTGGTGAGGCCTTCAGAAGTAACCTGAACACAGTTTCAGATGCATAGTCATAGTTTCCCGTTTGGTGTATGCACTTCTCTTTTGATTTTTCTCTGTTCCCAAATCCACTGTCCCACAAGAACAGATA
This sequence comes from Alexandromys fortis, assembly GCF_014885135.2. Classification (NCBI taxonomy): domain Eukaryota; kingdom Metazoa; phylum Chordata; class Mammalia; order Rodentia; family Cricetidae; genus Alexandromys; species Alexandromys fortis. The sequence goes on from NW_026068101.1 coordinate 22,313, forward strand.
TTTATTTTTGGATGATGCAAATACACAATTAGTAAAAGCATATGCAAATACCAACATTGTGGATTCCATGCAGGAGAACATTTCCACATCATCATTAAAGAAATTCTAAACTGGAAGGCTTGGAGGCTCCAAATCAGAAAACTATGCATCAACAGAAACATTCTCACAGTCTCAGTACACCTAGATTCAGGAGCATATTTTCCTCTGGTGGCTTTAGATTGAAAAAAGTTTACTGAAATGGAATGTTCCAAGAAACTAGAAGACATTTATATATATATATGTATATATATATATACATATATATATATATGTTCATTTGTCAAAGACCTATTCAAACTCCGTTTTTGGAGATTCATTTTATACAAAAATAGAAGGTCCTTCCGCTCCTCCAACCAATAGCTGCTGAGATACCAGCCCATTGGGGCGTGGTCTCTCTCCCTTTAAAAAGGCGGCTACTTCCCTCCGCTCGCTCTCTCTTCACTTCCTGCTCTGCGGGTGACTAGACTCCCTTCCTGGTTGTGCAGAGGGCTGTTGTCTGGGATGGTGATCTGTAAGTTTTTTCCTCTTTAATCATAATTCCAAACTGGCGTGGCATTGTTTGTGACTTAGGCCTTCATCTGGCGCCCGAACGTTTGGCTTTTAGGACCTCTCCTTCCCCCGCTCAGCTGCCGGCTGCGAGTTCGGCTTGGCGCGAGCCCTCCCTTCCTCAGCCGCGGCCTGTGCCTTGGCCTGTGCCTTGTGTGTGGAGCCAGCAGTTTAATATAAATTATCATGCACTGGCTTTTCTTACTGCAGTTCTTTATATTTTCCCTTTAGACACCTCAGATTGACTTCAAGTCCCCACGCACCCTATCGCCTGCCTCCGCATGTGAATTTAAACTCCACAGGCCCGCATAGTCTCTGCCTGTGTGGTTTGCTCTTTTCTGAGTCGTTTTTAAATCTCCCTTGCAAGTACAGCTCTTAAGCAGGGCGAACCAGAGCACGCGGTTGCCGAAAACTGCAACCCGTCAGGGTGACTCTGTCACGTGGAGGCATACACGGCTTCCGGATTACTCTTCTCTACCCCTGGATTCTGGGTTTATGGTTCCGTGTACAGAATTGATTTAATTACATTTACTTTGTTGAGCAACTTGCATTTCCCAGTTTTTAAGAAATACTAGGCGGACCCTAAAACAGGACCCCATTTTCGTCGCGACTTGGCAACAGCACCACCTGCTGGATAATAGGTAATATGGCAGTTTTTGTTTCCAACATGAATTTTACTGTTTGAACTACCAATACAATTTTTTCATGCAAGGTTTATATGACTATGGGGATAACTTAATTTACTGGTTACTAGGTTTCAGTATTCTTTTGCATATTCTATCATTTAGGAAGAATATGGCACTCCCAAGAACCATACTATCTTTACTAGAAACTCATGCAGGTCAGGAGATTCAGGATTTAAAAGAGGCAATAATAAAGACAATAATAAAAAGACTTGAAATGATTGAAGAAATTATTGGAGCTGGTAAACAGAGTAATAAGGCACAAGGACAGGATCCAATGCCAACACCAGCTATTAGAACTGGCTTACCCAAGGTTTTAGCAGCATACCCTATACTTAATTCTGACAAAGCGTCAACTTCTAAAGGCTCAAAGGGAGTCAGAGAAGCTAGATGGACGCCAATAGCAATGAATGATCTAAAAGAAATTAAGCAGGCTATTGTTAATTTTGGCTTGCACAAT
>NW_026068101.1:27651-39985 GCF_014885135.2 Alexandromys fortis
TGCATCAATAAATAAAACAGGACTGTCATATCCTGCCAAGACAGGGTAAGATAGTTTTGAAAAGTTGCTTGCCTTTGAAAATGGTATGTCAGTTATGTTAGGCCTTAGCCAAAGTTGGTTGCTTCAACGCTGCAAACATGACTTTGGGTGATTGCCCAGGTAGCTAGTTGTCTCTGTGATTTGTTGCATGTTTTGGAAGTTGTTTTACTGAACTTCCTAATTACCCAGGTAACATTATTTCCCTTCTCAGATCTTCGATGGGGTTGAAGACTATATAAATGTAGTTACTTTTCTCTCACGACTTGGCCAAGTTATTTATTATACAAGACCTAAGCTAGTTAGAATAGGATATTTGTACTTATTGTATATAATTTCGTAGTAGGTTTAGAACTCTCTTACTTAAACAAAAGAGGGAGGTGTTGCGAGAGGTCCTTCCACCCCTCCAACCAATAGCTGCTGTGATACCAGCCCATTAGGGCGTGGTCTCTTTCCCTTTAAAAAAGCGGCTACTTCCTCTGCTCTCTCTCTTCACTTCCTGCTCCACCGGACACTAGACTCCCTTCCTTGTTGTGCAGATGGCTGTTGTCTGGGATGGTGATCTGTAAGTTTTTTCCCCTTTAAATAAATAACACCCTATTAATCATAACTCCAAACTGGTGTGGCATTGTTCGTGACTTACGCCTTCACCACATGGCACCACTGGTGACAAACACCAGAACTTCATCACAGCCTCGTGGTGATACACAGATTAATGGAAGTGGGTTAAATTAAGATATAAAAGTTAGCTAATAAGAAGTTAGAGCTAATGGATAAAGCAGTAATTTAACTAATATAGTTTCTGTGTGGTTATTTCATGGCTGGGCTTCTGGGCAGCCAGGAAACAAACAAGCGGCCTCCAACTACATCACAGGGTATATCAAAAGCTGATATACTATCAGTAGAGATAGAGTAAATAAAATGTTAGTATTTCCCTTCAGAGATGATAGCATATTATAAACAGAACCCAAATTTTTAAAGAAAATTAAGTTCAGCATTCTTTTGAATGTAAACTAAATGTTTTGCTTATATAACTTTATGAAAACAAAAGGATATTACAGAGTAAAAACTCAACTGACCACTCTCTATAAGATCAGTAGGTTAAACTTATGAACAGACACAATTCTTAGAGAAAATTACTGTCCTTTCCCCACCCTTTCTACGTGTAGAGAAATGCAAATTCTGCCTAATTTACTATATGTTCTATAACAAATCCACAAAAAATTCAATGTAGCAAGAAAACCAAGAGAAGGAAAAGTAGTGTATTTAAACCTATACTTTCTTACCCATATGTTGCTGAAGAGCCCAAGAAGAGTTTGCACGAGCAGAGATCATCTTTTCAACAGGTGGTGGAAGTCTCTTCCAATTAGAAAATTCCAAAGTAAAAATAAGGACATCATTGCTGACTGAGTTAACCCTGTATGAACGACATGTTAACAGGCCATCAACAGCAAAATATTAACATATTTAGGGCTAGTACTAAAAGCAAATATCACATTCCATTCATACAAGAACTTGATGATGGGACTCCTAGGAGAGAGGGCTGAAGAAAACAAGCTCCACTAGGAGCAGAAGGAAAGAGCAAATCCAGTCCTGGGACACTGGCAGACCAGAATTGAGCCAATGAACTGACTCAGAGTCTGCAATCTCCACCAGAACCGGAGTGGGACTGAACCAGTTACCTAAGACAGAAAAAACCAAGCTACACCAAGAAGAAGAAGCCAGGAGCAGACAAAGTCCTGGGACATGGGGAGAACAGGACATAGCCAGCGACCAGATCCAGACTCAACAATCTCCACCACAAAAGGCCCAACTGCAAGCCAGGGACTTCTGCAGGAGGATATCCAGACCAAGATGTACAGAAACAGAACAAAGCCAGCAGCCTAAGCCAAAGTAGGCCTGAGACAGCAAACTCCAAGGGAGCAGAGCCAAGCACAGGAGCACTGAGCTACCTCCAGGAACAGGAGTAACCAACAGGAAAACTAGAACTGTGACATTGACTGTACCATGAGGAACAACCATCTGAACTTGGGATTCACTGACACCTAGAAGATTATTCAATAGAATCTCAAACAGCCCCAACCACACATATTAGAGGAAAATATGAGTAGAAATGGTAAGATCACATGCTACAAAAAAAAAAAAAAAAAAAACACACATGCTACACCACAAAGAGCAACGCAATACCAGTAAATGGATTTAAAGACATCTATAGAATATTCCATCCAAACAGAAAAGAATATACCTTCTTCTCAGCACCTCATGGAACCTCAAAAATTGACCACATACTTGGTAACAAAGCAAACCTCCAAAATACAAAAAAAAAATTGGAATAACCCAATGCACCTTATCAGATCACCATGGTTTAAAACTAGAAGTCAACAGCAATACTAATTCCAGAAAACCCACAAACACATGGAAAGTAAACAGTGCTCACCTGAATCATCAATGGGTCAAGGAAGAAATAAAGGGGGAAAGTAAAGACTTCCTAAAATTCAATGAAAATGACCACACAACATACCCAAATTTATAGGACACAATGAAAGCAGTGTTAAGAGCCAAGTTCATAGCACTAAATGCCTACATAAAGAAGCTGAAAAAAAAAATCCCACACTACTGAATTAACAAAACATTTGAAAACTTTAGAACAAAAAGAAGCAAACTCACCTAAGAGACCTACATGGCAGGAAATAAAGTGAGACTTGAAATCAACAAAAGAGAAACAATACAAAGAATCAATGAGACAAAGAGCTGGTTCTTCAAGAAAATCAACAAAATAGACAAACCTTATTCCAAACTAACCAAAAAAGCAGAGAGAGAATATCCAAATTAACAAAATCAGAAATTTAAAAGGTGAACATAACAACAGACATGGAGGAAATACAGAGGATCATCAGGTCATATTTTGAAAACCTGTACTCCAAAAAAATTGGAAAACTTAAAGGAAATGGACAACTTTCTGGATAACTATCACTTACCAAAATTAAATCAAGACCAGATAAGCAAATTAAACAGACCTATAACTGCTGAAGAAATAGAAACAGCCATCAAAAGTTTCCCAACCAAAAAAAGCCTAGGACCATATGGTTTCAGCTCAGAATTCTACAAGACTTTCAAGGAAGAACTAATACCAATACTCCTCAAATTATTACACACAATAGAAACAAAGGGAACACTGACAAACTCTTTTTATGAGGTTACAATTACCCTGATACCCAAATCACAGAAAGAGAATACTAAGAAAGAAAATTACAGACCAATCTCACTCATAAACATTGATGCAGAAATACTAAATAAAATAATGGCAAATCGAACCCAAGAACACAGCAGAACCATCATCCACCATGACCAAGTTGGCTTCATCCCACAGATGCAGGGATGGTTTAACATATAAAAAATCTGTCAACATAATCCACCACATAAACAAGCTGAAACATAAAAACCACATGATCATCTCATCAGATGCCGAAAAAGCATTTGACAAAATACAACATCCCTTCATGATAAACGTCTTGGAGGTAACAGGGATACAAGGAACATACCTAAACATAATTGAGGTAATATACAGCAAGCCAACAGCCAACATCAAACTAAACAGAGAGAAACTCACAGCAATTCCACTGAAATCAGGAATAAGACCAGGTTGTCCACTCTATCCATATCTATTCAATATACTTCTTGAGGTCCTAGCTAGAGCAATAAGGCACCAAAAGGAGATCAAGGGGATACAAATTGGAAAAGAAGAAGTCAAACTCTCACTGTTTGCTGATGATATGATAGTTTACATTAGTGATCCCAAAAATTCTACCAAGGAACTTCTACAACTCATAAACACTTTCAGCAATGTAGCAGGATACAAGATTAACTAAAAAAAAAAATCAGCAGCTCTCCTGTACACAGATGATAAAAGGGCTGGGGAAGAAATCAGAGAATCAACACCTTTCACAATAGCCACAAATAGCATAAAATATCTCAGAATAACTCTAACCAAACAAGTGGAAGACTTGTATGATAAGAACTTTAAATCTTTGAAGAAAAAAATTGAAGAAGACACTGAAAAGTGGAAAGATCTCCCATGCTCTTGGGTAGGTAGAATTAATATGGGGGAAATGGCAATCTTACTAAAAGCAATCTACAGATTCAACGCAATGTCCATCAAAATCCCAGCAAAATTCTTCAAAGATGTTAAAAGAATGGTACTCACCTTCATTTGGAAGAGCAAAAAAAAAAAAAAAAACCCAGGATAGCCAAAACATCCTATGTAACAAAAGAACTTCTGGAGGTATCACAGTCCCTGACTTAAAACTCTACTACTGAGCTACAGTACTGAAAACAGCCTGGCATATGCATAAGAAAAGACAGGAGGACCAATGGAACCAAATAGAAGACCTGGTTATTATTGCACACATCTTCGAACACCTAATCTTTGATAAAGAAGCAAACAATATCAAATGGAAAAAAGAAAGCGACGCGCACGGCACGAGCGGCGGCCGGAACCGGACGCGCACAGCACCAGCGGTGGCGCACGGCACCAGCGGTGTCGCACGGCACCAGCGGCGGCCGGAACCGGACTCGCACGGACCAGCGGCGGCCGGAACCGGATGCGCACGGCGGGCGACATAGCTGGCGCAGCGGCCGGGACCGGAGGGTACTGACACAGTGGCAGACAACGCAGGCGACAGGGACCAGTGCAACACCAAGAGCAGATCGCCCCAGGACAATTAAATCAAAGAGGTAGGCCTTTGGTTGGCGAGGTCCCGGGCAAACAGGGAACCTGGTTCTTTTCCTGAAGACCCGTCTGAGGGGTGAGAGGGATCTTGGCCCCTGGCAGGAGCCAGGAAACAGAACGAGGGAATTTTGCAAGAGGAGCCTCTGGCCAGCAGGGAAACCTGATCTGGTTTTAAAAGACCAATTAGAGATCGTCAATAGGAGGAGATGGGCAGGCGCCAAGGCAAAAATTCTCCCAATAAGCTGAAAAACAACATGAAAGCACCAGAACCCAATGATCTTACAACAGAAGGACTTGAACACCCTAACACAGAAGAAGTGGAAAAAATCGACTTTATGAAAGCAATAGAGTCCCTTAAACAATATGTAAAAAACACCTTTATAGAAATGGATGAGAAGTATAACAAAAAGTTTGAAGAATTGAGTAAATACGTACATGAGACCCTGGGAAACCAAGAAAAAATGAACAAACAGGTAATGGAAACAGTTCAAGAATTGAAAACTGAAATGGAAGCAAGGAAGAAAGCACAAACTGGGGACCAGCTGGATACGGAAAATCTAGGTCAACGAGCAGAGCCTACAGAAACAAGCATAATCAATAGAATACAAGAAATAGAAGAAAGAATCTCAGATTCTGAAGACACCATAGAGAAAATAAACGCACTGATCAAAGAAAACAGCAAAGCCAACAAATTCTCATCACAAAACATTCAGGAAATATGGGACACAATAAAAAGACCAAACCTGAGAATAATAGGAATAGAAGAAGGGGAAGAATTACAGCTAAAAGGCCCAGAAAATATATTTAACAAAATCATGGAAGAAAACTTTCCCAACATAAAGAAAGATATTCCTTTGAATATCCAAGAAGCATACAGAACACCAAACAGACTGGATCAAAGAAAAGCATCCCCTCGCCATATAATAATCAAAACACAAAATATACAGGTTAAAGAAAGAATATTAAGAGCTGCAAAGGAAAAAGGCCAAGTAACTTATAAAGGTAAACCGATCAGACTTACACCTGACTTCTCTATGGAAACCATGAAAGCCAGAAGGTCCTGGATAGAGGTTCTTCAAAAACTAAGAGACCATGGATGCAAACCCAAACTTCTATACCCAGCCAAGCTAGTATTCACTATCAATGGAGAAAACAAGACATTCCAGGATAAGAACAAATTTAAACAATACGTAGCCACAAATCCAGCGCTACAGAAAGTAATAGAAGGAAAATCGCAACCCAAGGAATCCAACATTGCCAACACTGACTACAATAACTCAGGAATCTAGCGAACCTTCACCAGTACAACTCAAAGAAGGGACACACACAAACTCTACTACCGAAAACAGTAAGAATAACCGGAGTAAACAACCACTGGTCACTAATATCACTTAATATTAATGGTCTCAATTCACCTATAAAAAGGCACAGGCTAAGGGATTGGATACGAAAACAGGATCCAACATTCTGCTGTTTGCAAGAAACACATCTCAACCACAAAGACAGGCATCTACTCAGAGTAAAAGGTTGGGAAAAGGTCTTTCAAGCAAATGGTCCTAACAAAAAAGCAGGTGTGGCCATACTAATTTCCAACAAAACTGACTTCAAACTAAAATCAATCAGAAGAGATCGAGATGGACACTTTATACTCATAACAGGAACAATTCATCAGGATGACATCTCAATCCTGAATATCTATGCCCCTAATATAAAAGCACCCACTTATGTAAAAGAAATATTTCTAAAACTCAAGGCAGACATAAAACCACACACACTAATAGTAGGAGACTTCAACACACCTCTCTCTCCAATGGACAGGTCAATCAGACAGAAACCTAATAGAGAATTAAGAGAATTATTGGAGGTAATGAAGCAAATGGACTTAACAGACATCTACAGAACACTCCACCCAAATAGGAAAGAATATACCTTCTTCTCTGCAGCTCATGGAACCTTCTCAAAAATTGACCATATACTCGGAAACAAAGGAAACCTCCACAGATACAAAAGAATATCAGTGTCCACCTGTGTCTTATCAGATCACCACGGATTAAAGTTAGATGGCAACAACTATGCTACCCCCAGAAAGCCGACAAACTCATGGAAACTGAACAGTCAACTACTGAACCACACCTGGGTCAAGGAAGAAATTAAGAAAGAAATTAAAGTCTTCCTTGAATTTAATGAAAATAAAGAGACAACATACTCAAACCTATGGGACACGATGAAAGCAGTGCTAAGAGGAAAGTTCATAGCACTAAGTGCCCACTTAAAGAAAACAGAGAAAGCATACATTGGGGACTTAATGGCACACCTGAAAGCTTTAGAAAAAAAAGAAGCAGAGGTGCCCAGAAGGAGTAGAAGACTGGAAATAATCAAACTGAGGGCAGAAATCAACAAAATAGAAACACAGAAAACAGTCCAAAGAATCAATGAAACAAAAAGTTGGTTCTTGGAGAAAATCAACAAGATCGACAAACCCCTATCCAAACTAACTAAACAACAGAGAGAGAACACGCAAATAAATAAAATCAGAAATGAAAGGGGGGACATAACCACAGACACAGAGGAAATCCAGAGAATCATTAGATCTTACTATAAAAGCCTGTATGCCACAAAACTGGAAAATGCAAAAGAAATGGACATTTTTTTAGATAAGTACCATATACCAAAGCTAAACCAAGACCAGGTGAATGATCTAAATAGACCTGTTAGTCGCGAAGAACTAGAAACTGTTATCAAAAATCTCCCTTCCAAAAAAAGCCCAGGACCAGATGGGTTCAACGCAGAATTCTACCAGAACTTCCAAGAAGAGCTAATACCTATACTCCTTAACGTATTTCACAATATAGAAACAGAAAAGTCATTGCCAAATTCCTTTTATGAAGCTACAGTTACCCTGATACCAAAACCACACAAAGACCCAACCAAGAAAGAGAATTACAGGCCTATCTCACTCATGAATATCGACGCAAAAATTCTCAATAAAATACTGGCAAACCGAATTCAAGAACACATCAGAAAAATTATCCATTATGATCAAGTAGGCTTCATCCCAGAGATGCAGGGCTGGTTCAACATACGCAAATCTATCAATGTAATCCACCATATAAATAGACTGAAAGAAAAAAACCATATGATCATTTCATTAGATGCGGAAAAAGCATTCGACAAAATTCAACACCCCTTTATGATAAAGGTCTTGGAGAGAATAGGGATACAAGGGTCATACCTAAATATAATAAAAGCTATCTACAGCAAACCGACAGCTAACATTAAATTAAATGGAGAAAAACTCAAAGCCATCCCACTAAAATCAGGAACAAGACAAGGATGTCCACTCTCTCCATACCTCTTCAATATAGTGCTTGAAGTTCTAGCAATAGCAATAAGACAACATAAGGGGATCAAGGGGATTCGTATTGGAAAGGAAGAAGTTAAGCTTTCGTTATTTGCAGATGACATGATAGTATACATAAGCGACCCCAAAAATTCTACCAAAGAACTCCTACAGCTGATAAACACCTTTAGTAGCGTGGCTGGATACAAGATCAACTCCAAAAAATCAGTTGCCTTCCTATACACTAAGGATAAGGAAACAGAGAGGGAAATCACAGAAGCATCACCTTTCACGATAGCCACAAAGAGCATAAAATATCTTGGGGTAACCCTGACCAAGGAAGTGAAAGATCTATTTGACAAGAACTTCAAGTCTTTGAAGAAAGAAATAGAGGAGGACACCAGAAAATGGAAGGACCTCCCTTGCTCTTGGATTGGGAGGATCAACATAGTAAAAATGGCAATTCTACCAAAAGCAATCTATAGATTCAATGCAATCCCCATCAAAATCCCATCAAAATTCTTCACAGATCTGGAGAAGACAATAATCAACTTTATATGGAAAAACAAAAAACCCAGGATAGCCAAAACAATCTTATACAATAAAGGAACGTCTGGAGGCATTACCATCCCTGACTTCAAACTCTATTACAGAGCTACAGTATTGAAAACAGCTTGGTATTGGCATAAAAACAGAGAAGTCGACCAATGGAATCGAATAGAAGACCCTGACTTTAACCCACAAACATATGAACACCTGATTTTCGATAAAGGAGCTAAAAGTATACAATGGAAAAAAGAGAGCATCTTCAACAAATTGTGCTGGCAAAACTGGATGTCAATCTGTAGAAGAATGAAAATAGACCCATATCTATCACCATGCACAAAACTCAAGTCCAAGTGGGTGAAAGACCTCAATATCAGTCCAAACACACTGAACCTGATTGAAGAGAAAGTGGGAAGTACTCTACAACACGTGGGCACAGGAGACCACTTCCTACGTATAACCCCAGCAGCACAGACAGTAAGGGCCTCATTGAATAAATGGGACCTCCTGAGACTGAGAAGCTTCTGTAAAGCAAAGGACACTGTTGCTAAGACAGAAAGGCAACCCACTGACTGGGAGAAGATCTTCACCAACCCCACAACTGACAAAGGTCTGATCTCCAAAATATATAAAGAACTCAAGAAACTAGACCGTAAAAGGCTAATCAACCCAATTATAAAATGGGGCACTGAGTTGAACAGAGATCTCTCAACAGAAGAAGTTCAAATGGCCAAAAGACACCTAAGGTCATGCTCAACTTCCTTAGCGATCAGGGAAATGCAAATCAAGACAACTTTAAGATACCATCTTACACCTGTCAGAATGGCAAAAATCAAAAACACCAATGATAGCCTTTGCTGGAGAGGTTGTGGAGAAAGGGGTACACTCATCCATTGCTGGTGGGAATGCAAACTTGTGCAACCACTCTGGAAAGCAGTGTGGAGGTTTCTCAGGAAATTTGGGATCAACCTACCCATGGACCCAGCAATACCACTCTTGGGAATATACCCAAGAGAGGCCTTATCACACAACAAAAGTATATGCTCTACTATGTTTATAGCAGCATTGTTTGTAATAGCCAGAACCTGGAAACAACCTAGATGCCCTTCAATTGAAGAATGGATGAAGAAAGTATGGAATATATACATATTAGAGTACTACTCAGCAGTAAAAAACAAGGACTTCTTGAAGTTTGCAGGCAAATGGATGGAAATAGAAAACACCATCCTGAGTGAGGTAAGCCAGACCCAAAAAGAGGAACATGGGATGTTCTCACTCATATTTGGTTTCTAGCCATAAATAAAGGACATTGAACCTATAATTCGGGTTCTTAGAGAAGCTAAATAAGAAGGAGAACCCAAAGAAAATCATATAGGCATCCTCCTGAATATTAAACTTCATCAGGCGATGAAAGGAGACAGAGACAGAGACCCACATTGGAGCACCGGACTGAAATCTCAAGGTCCAAATCAGGAGCAGAAGGAGAGAGAGCACAAGCAAGGAACTCAGGACCGCGAGGGGTGCACCCATACACTGAGACAATGGGGATGTTCTATCAGGAACTCACCAAGGCCAGCTGGCCTGGGTCTGAAAAAGCCTGGGTCAAAACTGGTCTCGCTGAACATAGCGGACAAGGAGGACTACTGAGACCTCAAGAACAATGGCAACGGGTTTTTGATTCTACTGGACCTATTGGTTTCGTGGGAGCCTAGGCAGTTTCGTGGATGCTCACCTTACTAGACCTGGATGGAGGTGGGTGGTCCTTGGACTTCCCACAGGGCAGAGAACCCTGATTGCTTTTTGGGCTGACGAGGGAGGGGGATTTGATTGGGGGAGGGGGAGGGAAAGGGGAGGCGGCAGTAGGGAAGAGACAGAAATCTTTAATAAATAAATAAATTAATTAAAAAAAAGAAAGCATATTTATCAAGTGGTGCTGGCATAACTGGATATCAACATGAAATTAGACCCATATCTATCACCATGCACAAAACTCAAATGCAAATGGATCAAAGACTTCAACATAAAGCCAGCCACAATGAATCTTATAGAAGAGAAAGTGGGAAGTACACTTGAACACATTGGCACCAGGAACCACTTCCTAAATAGAACCCCAACAGCACAGACAATGAGAGAAACAATTAGTAAATGGGAACTCCTGAAACTGAAAAGCTTCTGTCAAGCAAAGGACATGGTCAACAAGACAAAACGACAGCCTACAGAATGGGAAAAGATCACTAATCCCACATCAGACAGAGGTCTGAGCTCCAAAATATACAAAGAACTAAAAAAATTGGGCACCAAAAGATTACATAATCCAATAAAAAAAATAGAGTACAGACTTAAACAGAGAACTCTCTACAGAGGAATCAAAAATGGCTGAAAGACACTTAAGGAAACGTTCACTATCCTTAGTCATCAGAGAAATGAAAATCTAAACAACTCTGAGATTCCATCTTTCACCTGTAAGAATGGCCAAGATCAAAAACATTGATGACAACTTATGCTGGAGAGGTTGTGGGGTAAAGGGAACACTTCTGCATTGCTGGTGGGAATGCAAGCTGGTACAGCCCCTTTAGATGTCAGTGTGGCGTTTTCTCATAAAATCAGGAAACAACCTTCCTCAAGACCCTGTAGTACCACTTTTGGGTATATATCCAAAGGATGCACAATCGTTCCACAAGGACATGTGCTCAACTATGTTCATAGCAGCTTTGTTTGTCATAGCCAGAACCTGTATACAACCTAAATGCTCCTCGATCGAAGAATGAATAAGAAAAATGTGGTACATTTACACAATGGAATATCACACAGCAGAAAAAAAATAACGACAAAGGCCACTTTTGTCAGTCTCGGGTGCACTTCTAGGCTTTCCCTCAGTAAATAGAATGGCACGTCTAAAATGCAATGGATTCTGTAAACACTTAAATTTCTTTATCCTGTGACTTCAGGCATCTTTAAGCAAGGTTCATACTTTGTCCCATTCCTCACTCAAAAACATCTATCTTTTGTCAGAGAACCTGAGACTGTAGAAGCTTTTATATAGTTTGTCAGTAAAAGAAACACCTTTCAAGCTGCTTCTGTAGGGAAATGTTGTTTCAGAATATTTAGTACTTCCAAGATTGCTATGAAAATAAAATATTTCATATACTTATTTACTTATTTTGGTTTTTCGAGAAAGGGTTTTTCTGTAGCTTTGGAGCCTGTCCTAGAACTAGCTCTTGTGGACCAGGCAGGCCTCGAACTCACAGAAATCTGCCTGCCTCTGCCTCCCAAGTGCCCAAGTGCTGGGATTAAAGGCGTGCACCACCACTGTCCGGCTCATATATTCATATGTATATATAAACCAGTCACAGTTTCTTGGAGCTGTTACAATTCTGAGTGGTTTTCTATAGTAGTGTTATTCCCACCCATCATTATCTTAGGGAAGTTATGGCAACAGCTAGTGGATAAACGCCCATGAACAATGTTCTACTATGAAATAATCAAGATGCTGTAGACTATAAATACCAATATCTAATCAAATTATTCTTCTAACTGCATACCTACTAGCTAACCTTCTGTAACCTTCCTTGTAGGTTACAGAAAATGTGATGGCTCAACTCTGGAATATTCAGACACCCAGTTAGCTCCTTGGGCAGCTGAGGATAGGGATCCTGAAATGATCCTATCCTATAGCCATACTG
>NW_026068101.1:45326-46262 GCF_014885135.2 Alexandromys fortis
GGAATAGGGGGAGGGAAATGGGAGGCTGGGAGGAGGCAGGATTTTTTTTCAATAAAAAAAAAGGAAAAAAATAACAACAGCTTGAATTTTGTAGGAAAATGGATGGAGCTAGAAAACATTATTTTGAGTGAGGTAACCCAGCACAGAAAGACAATTATCACACATACTCATTCATAGGTGGTTTTTAAACATAAAGCAAAGAAAGCCAGTCTACAAACCACAATCCCAGAGAATTTAGACAACAATGCAGACACTAAGAGAGACTTACATAGATATAATCTACATGGGAAGTAGAAAATAGAAAAAGACAATATCTAATGAGTAAATTGGAGCATGGGGACTTTAAGGGAGGACTGAAGGCAAGGAGGGGAGCAGAGAAAAATGTAGAGCTCAATAAATAGCAATAAAAAAAAAGAAAAAACAACAACAAAAAAAACTGTGCTAAACAGCAGAAGACAAATACAGTCCTGATGCCCTTGCCCTCGATAACCATGAAAGACCCTGAGTATGTTCTTTGACATTTTTTAAATCAATAACTTAAGTAAAAATTTTTTTTCTTTTTCTTTTTTTTTTTTTTTTTGGTTTTTCGAGACAGGGTTTTCTCTGTAGCTTTGGAGCCTGTCCTGGAACTAGCTCTGTAGACCAGGCTGGTCTCGAACTCACAGAGATCCGCCTGCCTCTGCCTCCCAAGTGCTGGGATTAAAGGCGTGTGCCACCACCGCCCGGCTCTCTTTTTTTTCTTAAGTAAAATTTTATCCTTCTCAAAGATCTCTGATGCAGTTTGACAGCTGAGAGGTTTTGTCAGTTTAAAAGAACAACCTCACCAAACAAATTTCAGTATAATTCCTTACTATGTTCTAAGTAGAGGGTGTTTTACGACATACGAATGCACGTTATTAGTGTGTGTACTTGCAAGTTATAAAGGTCTTAGGACTA